>NC_053116.1:11272172-11572172 GCF_010015445.1 Perca fluviatilis
TCAGTAGGTGAAAAATTTAAATGTGTTTAAACAATATATATATTTGAATACGTGTTGTACACTGGAATATGCTTGAAGAAAAATGAGAGCTTGTGCAGTGCAGTTACATATAATCAAGCTAATGAAAAGCACTGCTTTCAGTCAGCTTTTTATCAGATAACTGTGTCACATTGGTTATATTTCAAGTCAGCATTATCACATCCATCCACAGTGTTGCGATGGCTGCATAATTATACCGCTAACAGTGAATTAATTGCATGTCAGCAAACATGCAGTAGCCTAAAATTAATTTAGTTGTAAAAACTCAGATTCATATTTTTTTTTCAATTGATGTCCATGTTAGTATACAGCATATAAAGCAAGGATTCTAGTCTGTCTGTCTTTATGTATAGCGTGTCCTTGGCATGTGTCAAGAACTGTTCATCCAATCTACTTCACACTTGGCAGGTGAATATACCCGAGGCCGAGCAATCGAACCCTTCCGAACGGGCAGCGCTTATTGTTTTTTCCAACCTACTTGAGATGGAACCACGCCTACTTCAGGAAACTGCGGAATATGACAGCTAAAGTAGCTTGAAAAACAGCGATATGGGGAACACTTAATATAATGGATTTACGGTTTAAAGGTAGCCCACCCACTCAATTCTAAATTTGTTAGAGAATTATCATGTGCCCCTTTAAACTGATAGATCCTTTGCATGAGAAATTAATTGGTGACGGGTTAATACAATGTAAAATTATGTTGAATTACAGTAACTAACAAATTCGGGCATATGGCTGAGTAGGGTGAAGAGGGTATACGTGCAGTTTAGTGTCCCAAATTCCCGATGGAAGATTCTACGTGCAGTTTAATGTCCCAAATTCCCCCATACAATGTCCTTAATTATGAACCTGCTAAACCACCTGTGCTGTTTAACAGGTGTTTTATAGTAATGAATGTGCGCGTGACAAGTTTGCCGCTCAAAAAGTGATTTATTAAGTCATTTTGTTGCAAATGTGCATTATTTACAAGCGAAAAAATGGCAGTGCGACCCCGTTCTTCGGAAAACAATTGTGGCAAATGATGCCAAATGTTTTCCCTTGAACTATTCAATTCAATTCAAACAATTTTATTTATCCCCGTAGGGCAATTCTGTTTTTAGCCTACCAGTCGTATCAACAAGACAAGACAACACTTAACCAGGCATACAGACAAGCAGAGAAACACTGTCAATGACATCATATTGCATAAATGGGCATCAAAACCAAGCAAGAAATACACATACACAGGCCACGATACTGACTAAGCAGCAACCAACTCTCAAGATAGTAGCATATTAAATAAATAATAGTAATACTAAGTAAATACTAAATAACTAATGATACAAAGGTTTGGAATGCCTGGTGCTTATTTAGTTGCCGCTGTCAACAATATTTAAGAATCTAATGGCAGAGTGAATAAAAGAATTTGCATATCTATTAGTTTTCCTTGGGGGGGCAAGGTAGCGTCGTCCTGAGGGCATTAGGCAGAATTCCTGACTAAGAACATGGCCAGGATAACTCATGACCTGTCTAGCCTTCTGGAGCACCCGTATTTTCCAAAGGGAGCTCAGGTCTGTCAACTGAACACCAATGATCTTGGAGCAGATTTTGAAAATACTGCTTAGTCTATTCTTGTCCCGCACAGACAATCCATAAAACCAGCAGATACAAGAAAATGTTAAGAGGCTTTCAATAAATGAATAATAAAAGTTACATAAGATCCTCTGCGACACATTGAAAGAATTTAGCTTCCGCATCAAGTGGATTCTCTGTTGTCCCCGCTTAATGATTGACTCTGTGTTTTTATCAAACTTGAGGTTTGAGTCAAACATGGTTCCTAAGTACATATGTCTCTACAATTTCAACATTTTCACCATGAATAATGCTGTCTTCTGGGTTAAAACGATTCTTTCTAAAATCAATAATTAACTCTTTGGTTTTTGTCACATTAAGGTCCAGGAACTAATACACAGAGTTGCCACAATTTACAGTGTAGCCTAAAGAAACCATGATAGGCCTACTTTCCTAACCCCCACCCCTCACGAACAGCTCGGCTCACCCGGACCCGAGGGGCCGGGCTACTCCAGACCAACCAAAGCACTTAGGCGCATAGGTATTTCTACATCTGGGAGGGATTCTGCCTTAGAGGTGTTCAGTCATAATACCGCAGATGGTAGCTTTATGGTAGCTTTGGGACATTCCGTTTTTGGAAAATAATAAACTATAACCTGTCTCAAATAAGACCCTCATCATTTCGAAAATAATTTGGGACACTAAACTGCACGTACATACCGGTGAAGAGAGGCCTAGTTAACCTAGCTTATTATATAGCTATAGGGCCTACTGTTATTGTGAGCTAAAACCCCCATGCAATCATTTTTAGCCACTATAACCCATATTATAACACATAAATCAACTTACTATCAGACATGAATAAAAAAGGATTGAATGCTATACAAGGAAAATATTTACTCCAGAACCAGGTGATTCACCCCTTAAAAATGCCCTCATGATCCAAAAAAAATAAAAACAAATATTGGCGCTTGTTGGAGCTCATTAAAAATGCTTAAGGGAAAATACTGTCTGTCCTACTCACTGCTCCTTGGTAGCTTAGAAAGCTGGTTGTAACAGCCTTCTTCCTTCTTCCTCTGTCCAGCGGGGAGCTGTACGATGAAGAAACCTGTCCTGAGGTTCTGTCCGTGTGCAAAACACAGGCTCACATTACACTTCTCAATGTCCATAACAGTTACTCACATAGAAAGTCGTTAGCAAAGTGGGTTTCCGCAGGCCCTCAGTCTCTTCTCCCAGCTAGCAAGGGCGTTAACTAGCTTAGTTAGCTAATTGGCAACAGTCCACGCATGGCTATGGTGTTAGCTCCCCTTCAGTAGAATTACTGATTGAAACAGCTCCAAAACACAGCTCGCTCTCCAGCTTCAACAGGGTATAGACACTGACATAAAACCCTAACTCCTAACTTTGATGATAACCTTTAATAATGTTAACAGTAATTTAACCAGTCATACTTAACTTACCAACCAGCTCTCTCTATTTTTTTAATACACTTTACTCGCTCTTTCTCCGTTCTTTTTAGTCCCGCACCTCCCAAAAGAACCAGTTAGGTTACAAGACTCCTCACTGATTGGCTAAATAATAATAAAAATGACACCTGGCCACAGAAGGAAAGGACCTGACAGGTTCAAGAGCTACTCACAACAGAGAACATTTCAATATCTTACCAAACTCTATACAGCAGGCCCGGATTGGCTAATCGGGAGCACCGGGAGAATTCCCGGTGGGCCGGTCTGGTTGTTTGGTTGTGAGGGCCGGTGTTCAGGTATGGCACTGGGTTGAAATCATAGTTGAATATTATGGATGCTGTCCCTATGCTGCCTGCACTCGCAGCCCACTTTTTGTATTTACAGTATTTATTTTTTCTTGCAGCCCACTCGCAGAGTGCGGTTAATGATGACCTATTTATGTTCGGAGTCCTCCGACGGCAGCACCTTGCTAAAAAAAAAAAACTAACCGTCATCGTACACAAGTCACTGGGGCTTGTTGGAGGATGCCACCGCGAGCAAAAAGAAGCTGTTTTAAACGGGTAATAGAAAGCGCAAAACGGCACTGAAAAAGCGTCAATTTTAAAAGTAGAGCTCTAGAAAGTGACGCGGCCAGATGAACTTTTTCTATTTTTAGCAAAACGCCAAATGAAGACATTGAGACGGGTAAGCTAAGTTAGTTAGGAGAAGTGACTGCAAACCAGCGTCTATGTATATGAATCAAACTTGTTCTTATAGCTCCGCAGCAGCAGCTAGTATAGGCCTACTAGTCCAGTTTTCTGCTAACAGTGACAATGAAGAGGCAGTAAGGTTAACAAGCAGCAGCTATATGAGCCCAGAACTCCAGTTTGGGCAGGTAGGGTTGATCATTGACTGAGTATTATAAGAATTAATAAGAGTGTGGTGTAGACTTGCTCTATATGAAAAATGCCCTGGGATAATTAATGATGCCAGATGATTCGGCACTACCATAATGACACTGACTTGACTTGATCAGAAAGCTTTGTAAAAAGGAGAGATATGTCCTGAGAATTATGACAATTTATAAAATGTGATTTAGTGTCAGAAGCAGAGCCAGTAGTGTGCATTAGGGATAGCTGCTGTCAGTGTGGATGGCACATCTACTGTAAGCTGTTGTATCAGTGTGTGTGAACAAGCAAACATGATCAGATTAGCTACAATATAATCACTTTTTATGACCAAATATTACTTGTGACCCATTATGAAAGTTGTATTAACTAGGCCTATTCAAAGGAAAAAATAGATTATGGTGTCATTAGAAAGTGCAATACAATGTATCTTGTTCTTTATTTAATCTGTGATTACTTATTTGCACAGAAACAGATTCTGATATTGTTCAACATCATTGGGTTGTTGTTAAGATGTTAACTTTTCTAATAAATCTACATTGTGAGGCAACACTTGGAAATAGTGATATTTTACAAAATACACCGAATTACAAGGATGTAGAGGACAGGGCGCTATTGCAGACCTATATACTAAGGTTTTGATTAAATGTTTTTAATATAGTCATTCGTGAAGTAAAGTGGGCCGGTCTAAGGCATGAAAATCCAGGGCTGAAAATGAGTCCCAATCCGGCCCTGCTATACAGTATTCTCTAATGCAAATATTATTAGCCCATATTTCAAGATATAAGCCTCCTGTCTTTTTGAACAGAAAAACATATGAAAGAAATAAACAAATTTAGCAGGGTACATGTTTATCAGATGGGTCGTTCGCGAATGAGTCGGCTCTAAGAGCCGGCTCTTATAGGTGAACGATGGGAGCTGGCTCGCATATCCGAAGAGCTGACACTATTTTTAAAAATATAGCCTATAGAAATTAAATTATTATGTAATAATGAAATAATGAGTGAATTTTATTTTATTTAAAATAATTGACTAATTCAAAAAACAAAAAAATAATTATATAGGCACACATTAGTTTCGACTGTCTGATCAGCCTCACATTCTGTTCCTGTCAATCATACACAAGGTGTCAACCAATTATATGGCATGAGGGAGGGGCCGAGCTATCACACACACACACACACACACACACACACACACACACACACACACACACACACACACACACACACACACACACACACACACACACACACACACACACACACACACACACACTGTCAAACTCGGAGGAGAGGACAGAGGAGAGGAAAAACAGCTCTGAAAACAAAACAAAAGCAGGAAAATGAGTCGGAAGCACAGCAGCATTTGGAATCATCTTAATGATGTAGACAATGTTAAAGCACAGTGTAGAATTTGCCCAAACAAAATCTCATATAAAGCCGGTTCTACGCACAACCTACACCGGCATATGCGAACTGTGCACCCAACTGTGAAGCTAGCGGAGCTTCGAGAAACTAGCGGTTGCGCTAGTGACGGTGGTGGAGCGACTGGAGCCAGCACCTCACGTGGAGATGTATCCACTCAGTCAAGTAGGCCTAATCCGCGACCAACAGCAACGCAGTCTTCATTTCATTTCATTTAATAATTTAATTAGAATTGTTTTTCACACCTATCATAGTCAAAACATAAATTTTTTTAAAGAGCCGTTTGTGAGCCAAAAGAGCCGGCTCTTTTCAGTGAGCTGAGTCAAACGAGCCGGCTCACGAAAAAGAGCCGGAATGCCCATCACTATATCAGACCACATGAGACAAGAATTAACAAGCTAGCGCATCCAGTGGTCCGTCAGCCTCACTCCTTGATGCTAGGAGTCATTGATGGGAGGAGAGTGGGCGGCAGGTCCGGACATGGACCTTCAATTAGCAGCTGTAGCAACTGAAATTTAGCCTGCGCAAACCCAACGGGGGGAATTAGATTAATTGCTACAGCCTATTTTCTGCCTTTTTCAAGCTACTGTAGCTGTCATATTTCGTGGGACACAGCCATCGAGGCTTTCATCCTACGGAAGTGGGCGGGGTGTCATCTAAAGTAAGTTGGATAAACGGTAGACACAAACAGGCCCATTTTAAATGGGCTCTGCACTAGTTAATATACAGAGTCCTAAAGCAAACTGTAGGCTACATCTTATTAACATTGCAAGATTAAGCATCCATATGTCACCTTTGTAAGGAGTTATCTGTGTTAATCAATATTAATTGCAGTGCACTTGGTTATAAAACAGCATGACCAAATGTTTAAAGGGAACAAACGTGACCCCTAACTGCTGAGTTAAAGTCCAGTATCTGCTAGTGGGATTGAGATAAACTGAGTGAATTTGCTGCAGGGTGTGATAATGCTGGTGACATATTCAGGTGTCAGCTCCCTAGAGCAACTGTTTTACTGTTCAGCAGGTTTGAGTCTTTTATTTTCAATTACTGACTTGGCGCAGAGGGGGACAGAGCGGGTCTAAAGCCAGAAAGTAATTTGAAGGACCATACTGATGCTTTTGCATGTTAAGTCCATTTACAACAAATCATGTCGACATTACTGCCAACATGCTTCAAAGCAGCATGCGTTTTTAGAATGCCAAATTTTCCGACTTGCTGTTGGTTCATGTTAGTACAGTATGACAAACCTGCTTCAGAGGGGGAATCACAGTGAACATCATGTTGCCTTCTGGATGTCATATTGACTGTAAATGACATTGCATTGTAATGGAGTTGACAGCAGGACTACTTTGACAGATGTCTCTTGTTGGTGCATTCAAGTGCTTATGGTAACCTCCTACATTTGACCCTTTGTTGTCTGTCATAAAAAACTCTTGAAAGACAAGAGTCATAGGAGTCATAGGAGTTAATTAGAGGTGTTATGACTGAACACCTCTAATAAGAAAAATGTAAAACAAAATGAACATTAATTTGGTCATTTTAAGGAATGAAAAGGTTGCCGAAGACTCAGTGATTGCCTGAACTGGAAGGGAGAAATCTGGATATATAAATATGGATTTAAAAGCATATTCTTTGGAATCTGTACATAGGCAAAAACATATAAAAATGGCAATAATTATATTCTTAAAAATTGACTGATTGTTGACTAAATGTTGATTTTTACAGTCAAGAAAACATATTGTCACAGCATAGTTTAAGTCCTTGCACCTGTACCTAAATGCCAATGCATTTTCTGTTCCATGCAAATTAAATTGCACAGTATTAGGCAATAAATAAAATAATCATTAAATAATGTTTGAAATTGAGTCATTTTTAGTGTCTCAAACTGTGGACTTCTTCTTATAAAGCAGAACAAATATTAACACAGAACTGAATATGAATATCAGCAAACAGACAGACTCCAATCCCAGGAGGTCATTTTCTTCAATTACTCCAAAGGTTTACTTATGATCTATGAAAAGCTCCATCTGCCAAAAACCCTGGCATTAAATTTGACCAGAACAATCATCAGAGCACTTTGAAGTAAAAAAAGTGATAATTGAAAAATTGTTTGTCCACTGACTGATCAGATAGGACTGATAGATATCATATCTGATCAATCATATAAAAGAAAGTTAGGCTATATACTGAAAATAGGAATAATATCCTTTGATAAAAAGTGAATTGTGTACACTGCAGTCAGCCCAAGGACTGCCACTCCACTCAAGCACAATCTCTTTATGAGTAGCTACACAGAACCGCATCCCTCACGATGATCTTAATTAACTTCTACTCTCCTGTGAGGACACCAGCAGAATAAATCTCAAGCACAATAGACAGGATTAATTCATTTATTTACCGAGCAATTGCAGCTCATCACGTTCTGATATGAGCACATCTCCTCCATGCAAATGGCTCCTTACTGGAACCTCACTTCACTGCGTGATACCATGATCCCTCTCTGGCCCTATCTTTGTTTAAAAGAACTAATCAACCTGGATGAATGCAGAAGGGATTTGCCATTGTTTCAAGCCTAACAACCTAAAACTACATCAGCAGAGCAGGAATGGAAAAAAGTTGGTGGAGTAAACACATTTTATTGAATTGATTACCCAGGATACATCCTGGGCTTTAACTCAATAAAACACAAACATACACACAAATCTAGCCTTATTATGTAAGCATTATGTGTAATGTGAGGGTAACGTTTTATATGTAAACACATTTTTTCTATTCCAAGTCCAGAACCTGCAAAAAAAGTAAATGCATTCACTGCTTGTGCTGCTAATTGTTAATTTTTTTTGCTGCACTGTACATTTTATTCTCGTATTTTATCTGTGTTTAATCTTTTAATTGTTTTTAACTGCTCTTTAATGTTTTACGTAAAGCACTTTGAATTGCCCTGTTGCTGTAGCCTGATGTCATACTCAGATTCTAGTCAGAATATGAGTCTGATACTGCTCCATAGAGCTCAACAGTCCCGCCCACAGTGGGTTCCGGAAGTACAAAATACAATGCAATTTCTCCATTGACAATTGGAGTACAAGCCATAAAATCGTAACATTCGATGATAGACTTAAAACCATCTACGACATGAATAAGCGATATACGCTCATATAGATGCCAAAAGTTCATGGGGCACCAACCTTTTTCTGAGATAAATGTCTTTTATTCGCGATGTCTTGGATAAGTACTCCATTACCCAAACAATCCCACAGTGATGCCTCTGATTGGTGGAACTCATGCTGGTGAGCAGGGGGAGCTACCGGGAGCTGCCTGCACGATCCGTCATGCGCATGCCCAAGATGATGATCCTGTTTTACGAGGATTTACGACATGAATCACGATCTGTTCCACGCTTCTGCCGTTAGCCTCCACCGGGAAGCTAACGTTAGTTTAGCTAACAGCTAATTTGGCTAACCGCTAGCTGACAGCTTGATTCAGTCTAAAATAACGTTAACTCAAACTAAACACTGGGTAAAGCAGGCTACAGCTGACGTAACAGCTGTTATATATATTTAACAGTTATTTTCAGGTTTTATTTTGAGGGTCTTTTAAAGTTATTACATGCTGTCTCAGCTAGCAGTTAGCCAAATAAGCTGTAAGCTAAACTAATGTAGCTTCCTTTATTCAGTGCTCCGCGGTGGTTTATGGGATGAGTAGTTCCTTCGCTCGATAATGAAAATATGTACACAGTCTTGTACCTTTGACTTCTTGGGGATTTTCTGTTCGTTTTTTCACTCAAAATGATATGTTGTATGCTTATGAGTCACGTCGTAGCTGGTTAGCCTAAGGTATGGTCTAAAACTCTTTATATACGGATTTTCCAGACGTCAATGGGAGAAATGAATGGGAAATTTACTTCTGGAACCCAAGGTCTTTCGGAGGAGGGGCGGGGCTGTTGAGCTCTATTAGGCTGTGATTATGGGGCGTCAAAGAATTTCTAATATAGGAAGAAGTTCCACTCCCTTGTTACTTCCGGCTTCTGAACTGGTTGCAGTTCCACCAGAGTTCCATATAGGGGGCGCTCACAGGCCAGTGCAGATTGAATGGGACTCTATGGAGCTATACACCTCAAAATCCACTTTTCTCAGGATATAATTTTTTGTCTAGTTATTTGAATGTTGCATTCGAAAGGGGAGGCAAAGAAAATACACACTGCTGGGTGTTAGATTTTTTTAAAGTCGTTTTTTTGTTCTAAAAAGCCTTTTAAAATGTCAATGACGTCATACACATACACGGCCAGAGATACTGCTTTACGGCAAACTCTGAGTCGCTTCCTTTTTTCTCTCGAGGCATCTACAACACAGCTAACAGGTTCGGCTCTCCCTGTTAATACACGTGCTAGAAAGAGGTTTGCTGATGTTTTAAAGACCACGCCGAAATATTCACTCTGACATTCTGGCTCTGCTTCGGATGCCGTCAAGCGGGATCTCCGAGCGTAATCAGACCTTCACTGACCAATCAGCATTCATAAGCAGAATGCTAGCGTGTTATGGGCAACAACGACTCCCCCTGTAAGAAATCAAAAGGTCATAAGTACTCGTTCATTCAACTTTCGACCTATAACCCATGTTGAACTTGCAAAAACTACAATCAAATCTGAGGTTTCTCAACGACAATCGGGTGAAAGAGACACATTTAGCCGTCTAGCTCCATAGAGTCCCATTCATTTTTGGAACTCTGGTGGAACTGCAAACAAATTCGGTACAATGGGGCTGAATAGGGAGTGGAACGGCTTTCCGTAGACCGGCTTTGGGGGCGTGTTTCAACCGAACCAGGAAAGAAAATGCCTCTGCACTCAATTGGATAGACCTACAACCAATCAGAGCAACGGAACTCAACTGTCAACAGAACTCAACACCAATGAGACGAGACGGTGTATCGTCTCCATAGCAACCACTCTTTGCACTTCCGTCCTAACTTCCGACGTTTAGACTTGTTTGTAGCTGGATATATCATTTGTTTTGTGTAAATATGAATGTGGATAACGTTAGTGATAGTGAGAAGCGTGCTACAGTTGCATTTCTAGTGATGAATCGGTGAAGACATGTTTTATTTCTCTGATTCACGGCTTTGTTCTAACGCCGCTGGGCGCCTCTATCTTTCTCCACCATATAACATTACCGTGCTTTCAGGCGGTCGTTGAGGCTCCGTCTAAAACTCTGCCATTTTGTACAGCTGTTTGTAACGTAGAAATAAAATGGATTATGGATCAAAACCACCCTCTGCGACTTCAACAGCTGAGTCGCAGCAACACCATCAGCTGGTTTGAGTCGAGCTGAGACGGGCCGGTTGAGGTTGAAATGAATGTGCTGTCGATATATCTTCTATAACAGATGGCGGAATCTACA
Source organism: Perca fluviatilis (assembly GCF_010015445.1). Classification (NCBI taxonomy): domain Eukaryota; kingdom Metazoa; phylum Chordata; class Actinopteri; order Perciformes; family Percidae; genus Perca; species Perca fluviatilis. Next base: position 11,282,939 of record NC_053116.1, read on the forward strand.
CATCTCAATTCTCCAGCGGCAGAATTCAACCCAAGCGCTCTTTGGTGACGTGGTTGATTACGTTACCGTTGATTATCTGTCCATCATCGTATAAAGCCCGCCCTGACAATTTGATTGGTCCAAACAGCTCTCGTTCGTGCATAGTTGCTCCACAACGGATCAAGTCCAGACCGAACTACCCAACCTCAAATGTTGTGGGCGGGGCTAAGTTTGGCTGGCATCGAGGCTACTGTTGCTGAAATGTGCTATACAAATAAAGCTGCCTTGCCTTGCCTTGCCTTGCTTCCATAGTGTTGCCTCTCTGCTGTGTACAGTATATACCACCACTGTGTTGTAATCAAACAACCAGTTAAAAATGCTTATCAAGGACAACCACAAAGTTTTATGTGAACAAATAACTCGGGATATATGAATATGCTAATATGCCAATCCAAGGATTTGCTGTGGCTATGATTACATACCCCAGGGGTGTAAAACCAAATAAAGAGTTTAAAAAAAAAAAGTCAGCCTCCTCAGTAATTTAATACAGCCCCAATCTGTTCTACGCTCTCTGTAAGCTTCAGCAGAAGTAGAGTCACTGTTGCTCTGTGTGGAGGAACATCAGAGAAATGTGTTATTTGCCTCTACATAGGAAATAGACATGGGCATGATGGAAATTGCCTCCTTCACAGACCCCTGTGAAGAACATTTTCATATTTTCATGCCTTCGTCATTTCTTTTGAAAAGCGTGAAGGGGGTATGGATCCTGCATGGCACACAGCGTTTGATGCGTTCACCACTGTGTGTTAAAATGGATCAATGGAACAAGACAAGAAAGCTGTTGGCGGAGCCGTGCTGTACCCCAGGGTGAGATGACAGTTGGGTAGGCCAATGGGACAGGAGGTGGGTGGGGGTTAACAGCAAGAAAGATTCGGTGGTGGTCCCCTTTATCTCCTCTCTCTCTTATGTTGACCAGAATCAACTTGGGGACATTTGCTCATTGATGGATCTTTTTATTTCCACTTTGCTCTAAAGTAAGATATGAGGAGTTGCCTCACAGCCATGGATTAGCTTTGATTATGTGACAGAAGTTATCAGTGTCACACAGCTGTCTCGGGGGCCAACTATAGGGTCCAGACTATGCATAATGGGAAGATGCATTGCATGGAATACTAATGTTATCTGCACTGTAGTCACTGTTTGTCGAAAGAATAACGCTCACACTTTTTAAAGATCAACTAGATGGAGTGATGTGTTGTAAATTTGTTAAGGTGTGACATTTTTCCTATTCATTTTCAAGGGATTAACGCAAATACTGTTATGCACTATACTAACGTGAAACAGCACTGAATGCCAAAAAACAAAACAAAGAAATAAACAAAGTAATTGACAAAATCTCCAAATGAAAAAGACAACAGCCAACTGACCACACTGCCTCAGTCCTCAGACAGAGGGAGGGAGGGAGGGAGGGCCAGAGAGCCGAGCAAGTCTCTGAGGGTGTGAATGTGATTTAGAGATGGTGTGCACTGTTTACACGGCCTGCCTGGAGGGATGCGCTTCTGTCGGCAGGAGAACATTGTTAGCATGGGGGGCACGTCGCTCCGACCCCACTTCCCTCTCTGTGTCTCACTCTCCCTCTTTCTCCAGCTGCTCAGGGGCATGCGATGGTCTGGGAAAGATGAATGCATCTTCAACGGCATGCCGTGAAATCAAATTAGTGTACTCTGATCCAGAGACGTGGAGGGCTTATAGGCCAGGGCGGCAGCAGGGACAATTCCTCAATAACCTGCAGCTTTTCTGCACCCCATGAACGCCACTGTCTGTAGATTATTCAAACAGGCGACGTTCCCTTGTTTTTACTTTGTTTTTTTTAATCTCACTAAGTACTCAGTTTGTCATTGATTCACAGATTTATCCGCATCATTATCGTGTCCTGTTAGACTCTGTGTTTTTCTTAATCACAGTGATTTCTAACTCCGCAATGGGTCATTAAATTACATCAGGAAATAACTGGGAAAACAAAGACACTCATGGCAATGTCACTTTGCATTAGCTCAGGCATTCCCACATGTTATTGCAGGTTTCCATCAAATTCAGTCAAGGATGAACACCTATCCGGACACAGTATGCCGTTAAAATTGGATTTGCTGGGGGGAAATAAAGGGATTATTACTACTTCAGTGTTCTGTTTCTGTACAGTGCGTCACTCGTGTGTTTGAACATGTAATCAGGCAAGGAAAGATGGAGTCGTTCATAGGGCTTACAGAGTAACAAGCTGAAGATGGTTCTGTTGGGGTGGTGAGTGTGGAGTGTGTGGATCAGTGGGGAAGTCTGTCCTTGGATATGGGAATTCACAAATATCCCATGTGAGCTGCTAAACCAAGCTAGGTCATGTTGTCCACCTCTAACCTGTGCGCTCTGCACCGAATATTTTGCGTCGCTCTGCTCACACCGGCCATTCTGTGTAGCTCCTTCTTACAACTGTATCCAACATTATTAGCCTTGTGATTAGCATTGCGTGTGCTCTCCCACTGAGAAGCAGGTGAAGCGATGCCTTTAGTTAGTAAATGAGATTTATTCTTGAAGTGCTCAGAAAATCGGCTGCTCTTCAGAAGAAATGTATGAGAGAAATGCATTTTAAAGAGGGTTGACATTGTGAATCATCATACAGTATGAACCTTTGGTCTGCAGAATGGGATTGGATTATGCTTAATTGATTTTACAGCCTAGAAGATAATCAAGACAAGATAAACAATAATGACTATTGACATCCTGATAAAGTTAACAACCAGTCAATATAGAGGCGCGTTATGTTTAAACAATGAGGGGCAGCTGGCGTATGATTCATCCAAATGCAATTGTTTAATTTAATGCACAGCCTTTTACAATGAAAAATAACAGAGCCCAAGACATATCACTGCTGCTGTGTGAAAACGTACTGTAACTACACTGTTTTGTTTGAATAAAATTTTTTTTTTTTAATATTTTTGGTGTTAACACATAGCTCTTCAACAGGGGGTCTGGGACCCCTAGGGGGTCCTCTGAGTCACTGCAGGGGGGCCACCAAATTATTGTCAATTATTTTAGATCATGCCAACAATTATTATTTTAATAGCTTGGTATTCTATGCAAAAAAAAAAATGTAAGTCTTTAAGTCGCCTAAACGTTATTGTAGGCCCAGTTTAATACGCAACTTCATTTAATACAATATATGTAATAGGGGGTCCCTGCTCCAGCTCTCTTTCAGTTAAGGGGTCCTTGGCTTTAAAAAGGTTGAAGACCCCTGGTTTAAAAGAAACATAGTATTAATGCCTTGTTTAAGCTAAAAGTAAGTAAGGTATTTTGAAGATGTAGTCTACTTTTTTTTTTTTTTTTAATGATTCACGATTTGATTAGTGGTGGGGATAAAGTATTCCAGTACAACAATGGAAAATTACTGCAAATACAAATATTACTATTACAAATACGTCCATGCAAACCATTTATTAAAGTTTCTGAGATTTTGAACATTAAATGTTGCAGCTAAGAACAACTATTTGCTGTGTAAAGTTGTAGTGGAGTAATGGCGTCCTGCAGAGAATGAAGTTACACTCCCTCTGTGTGTGTTGTGATCTGAGCTTCTCTGTTCCTTGTTTTGGTAGCCTCGTCAGCTGCGCGTGCATGTTAGTGCACGTCAGTTCCTCCCTTTAAAACTGTTGCACCTCCCCACGTTTATAAAGAGACTAAGAGAATGAGAATGACCTCCCACACAGCATTGCCTTCGTCACTTCCAGAATTGAATACTGCAACAGCATCCTCTATGGTTCACCTGCTAAAGCCTTAAATAAACTCCAATACATCCAAAACTCTGCTGCCCGTCTCCTCCCCCACACCTGTTCCTGTGATCACATCACTCCTGTCCTTCAGAACCTCCACTGGCTCCCTGTTTCCCAACGCATCCAGTTTAAAGTCCTCCTCCTCACCCACAAAGCCCTCCATAACCAGGCTCCGTCCTACCTCACAGACCTGCTCCACTGCCACAATCCCCCACCACTCAGGACCAAGCACCGTACCTGGGGCGACAGAGCTTTCACCATTGCAGCCCCCTCCCTCTGGAACTCCCTACCCATACACATACGTGACTACTGACCTGGACACATTCAAAACACTCATCAAAACACACTTCTTCAGATTAGCTTTCCACATACAATAGTCTTACATTTCTCACCTAATAGTTACTGTTTTTATTGTTTTTAATATGCTTGTTTTATGTGTTGGTTTTATTGCTTATCTGTTTTTAATGTGCTATATATGCTGGTTTTACTGTAAAGTGTCTTTGAGTACCATGTAAAGCGCTATATAAATAAAATGTATTATTATTATTATTATTATTATTGTAAAAGTGAGATGGCACGGTGCAGTTCGAAGCGTTCAGCTGAAGGCGACCTTCCAGGTTTTTGTCCACCGAGGAAAACCTAAAACGGTTTAAGGTAGCTAGCATTAGCAGGATAGCTAGCAAGCTTATAATTCTGGTCCATAGATTTTGATCACTTGGCAGATCGAAGAAATACCAGATTATTTTTGGCCACTTGGAGACAGCAAAAACAAGCTGTAAGCACAAGGCTGACGTTATATCAACTTTAAAGTTGAACAGTTGCCTGTGTACGCATCCAGTAGATACAGAGCAGCATTGACATCCACCTGAAGAACAGAAGTCCAAAAATCACTCTCCTTTTAGCTGTTTTTGCTCTGCATTAACTCCTGGGAAATATCTGGCTCTTTAACTGTTAAATCCTCCACAATGTTAACCATTTACTTTGTCTGTCTGCCATTTGGTGCTTGGCAGTCAGTTGATAACTATCTGTGGGTGTGGGTATATTGCATATAAAATGTTATTCTGCAAAGTAGCAGTGTAGCTACAGTTGCTAAATGTCAAAATGTCTGCTGTGAAAAAGGCCTATCCAGTGGAGTAAAATATAAAGTCACATAAAATGTAAATGAATCACCGGTACTTAATGTAAGGCAACAGTTCCTGAGCAAATGTTACTCAAACACCTGTATAAATCTGCTTTATTGTTTCAGTTGCACTTGTTGTATGAAGGTAGGGCTTGTCACTATATACAAGGGACAGAGTTAAAGTGCCACTTGTGACAATTACAAAGTGCATGCGAATTGTTATTTTAGGTGCAGGTGCACAGGCCGGTGGAGATGGTGGTGATCAGTCTTAGCCAAGGCAGGTGCGATAGGCCGCGCAGCAAGCCTAACAAAGACAGATTGGGACCTGCAGGGCACATAGCAATAACCAGCAGATCCTCTCACACACTCCAGCTTAACGCTCTGAAATTTGACTGTGTATGGATCACTGCTGACAGGACAGAGATACCACGCACATAATACACAGGGGACATACGCATGGAAATATATGTTTTTAAAAGGTCAGAAGGATTACATAGCAAGGAGTTAAAAGGTTGACGATTAGATAGATAGATAGATAGATAGATAGATAGATAGATGGATGGATACATAGATAGATAGATAGATAGATAGATAGCTTTACTGTCTGTCCCAACCAGTAACAGAAATTTTCCTTCAACAAGGCTCATTAAAGACACATTTAAAACAAACACACATTTGAAAACATACAAAAGCATGTTAAAGACAGCTAGTTCATTTTAATTCAGAACTTAATAATCATAATCAACCAATTTAACCTTAAGCAGAAACTTCTGGAGATACATGTTTCTGTTCCAATAAGTTGAATGAAATTGCAGTGAATTGAAAAACAAAATCTAAACGACAAAACCTATGTCAATCCTTCCTTCAATACCCTTGATGAGGTGAGCTCCAGTTTAACATTCGGAGCATGTGTGCTTGAACCGGCCTTTGGACAAGTGCACAAAACCCTCGCACGAGCTTCTCCTTGCCCTATTGACTGGGGATGAGCCTGTCACTGGATCTGGATTAAAGTCTTAAGACTATCTATAAAAGGGGGTCGGGCAATAAGGGGGACTTGTCAGAGATTTGTTTGCTGTCAGAGGCTTGTTAGTGCCAGGAGAAGGTATGGCTACAGAATAGCAAAGCCTTGATTTTTCTCCCTGCTCCAAAGTCACTCCAAGATCAAACCTCTCTCTTGCCACAGTAATAATGAAAATCAGGCTCTTAATTAATCATTAGCATCCTGTCATTATATTAACAAGTCAGGAACCTGGTGCCACCAGAGGCTTTCTATCAAATCTATAAAACCCATGAGTTCTAATTTAGATGCTCGCCAGCCTGCTCCGTGTGCCAGTCTGCTATTTCCGCAATTCACAGATTTTCAACCTTGAGGTCAGAGAGCATTTGCAAATCATAACCAAATGGGACAGCTATGTCGTTTGGTAAACAGAGTGTTGCTGCACAAACGATGCTACATAAAATTACAGTGTATGCACCCCACTGATAAGACAGACTCACTGTTTGTTTCCTATTTAAACTATTAAAACCAGTATGTGTGCAGTGTGTGTGTGTGTGTGTGTGTGTGTGTGTGTGTGTATGGTGACTAACTTACATAAATGTTTAACAAAGTCTATAGTCAAAAACCAAGGATGCCCAGAAGTCATATAATCTATTTGCCAGTCATTCCCCTCTTTATTTAAGGTCTAATCTGCTTTAAAAATCAATTAGAAATGACATCTATTCTGTTTGCCTTGATAAGAGATCAAACGTTTACCTGCGTCTCTGTGCAAACAAAATACTAATAGAAGGCCACCCATATTGATGCATAGTGGGCAAGTACGCCTGTGGAACCCACATGCAGATTACCTGCCCGTCGACCTGTTCCTAATTATTATTCATGTTTACAAACTTTCATCTCTAGGGATGGGCCGCACAGCCAGCTGCATACAAGATGAGCAAACAGAGGCAGCAGCAGGAGTGGACATGAATTTATTCATGGTAAAAAAAAGAGCCCATCCGCGCAAAAGGGCCCCGCGTCTCCCCACTGCCTCCCCAGAGAGCAGACATTTATGAAGACATTTCCTCGGAATTATTATAATAGCATTACCATTCCAAGCAGCAACTACCTGTGTCATGATTGCATTTGTTGCTCTGCCAACCCTCCGTCCAACCAACCAACCAACCAACCCACCAATGTAACCAAGCAAGGTGAGGGAGAGAGTGCAGTGTGTGCGCATTTCCTTTGGGATATGTGGAGAGGTGTTTAGCAGCAGCAAGTTTTACACCCCTTCTTGACAGTCAGAGTGCCTCCATCCACCAGCCACAACGGGGGGGTGGAACAGCTGGCTGACTTGCAGCTATGGTGCAGCAATCTGTAGGGGAAGGGATGAATTGTAAAAAGAAAAACATACAGTCCCAGTGGACTTCTTTCTCTCTCTTACGCACACATACACAGACGCGCATGCACGCACGCACACAGTTTGTTATGCACTAGGCCTACAATCGGCATTTAGCAGACGTATCAGAATGGTAAGCATCTTTTATTTGTTATTGTTGTTTGTTAGCTTGCTAGCTTGTAACTTGCAGTGGCTGACAGCTATACGGCAACAGCGTGTTTTCCCTCTCTGTACCGACAGTCCGCTCTGCCCTGGAGGTTTACGGTTTCTTTAGTCATTGCCCCTGTCAAATAATGTTTCCCATATTAGACAGCAATTGGTTTATGCATTTGTGACGTAGGCCTACCTAATTATGCTTGCCCGGGATAGTTTTTAATCTCAAAGTTCCGGTAAGTGACAGACATCTCTGCTTTTAGTAGAGGAATGTGAAAACACCTCTCTAGTGACAAATATAAGTCAGTATAGTCAAGGTCTGACATTCTAGGGGACATAAACATAAGAAAAACCCATTTTTTAGTGGAGGGTTACTGTATGTATTTTCCAGCTTACATATTATTTATGCCCGTGGTTTCATGTGACTTTAACAACTTTAACTTTAAGCAACCATGGCTAAAGATGCCTATTTTTCTGTGCTTTTTGTCTGATACACTTCAGGTGTCTTTGAATCAGCTCAACCCAATAAACATGTAGACAATGTCGGTGGCTTCGTAACTGATGGCAGCTGTAGGAGCTGTCAGCCCTGTGTCAGTCAGCTCTATCAAAACAAGAAGCTCGGCCCGCAATTACAGCGTGCATGTCACTGCTTGATGAGGCATTAAGACAACAGAACAAGTTGTCAGATTGAAGCTCGCGCTGCTCAGATATTGTGTACATGACATGAAACGCATGACGGCTGCCTTTGCTTCCCCCGTAATGCACCAGGCACAGCACACATCTTAATGTAAAAAATAAATAAAAATAAAAGAAGCGAGAACATTGTGTGACAACTTAATCAAAAATGATGTTGAAGCTGGTGCTGTACTATGTGATCCAGCTATTTAAACGTTGTGAGCTGGTCTCATCACTGGATTGCCCAAGAACAGTCTGGAAAAGCCTAGCCTATATCGACGACGTTTCATTTCAGAGATTGTTCAGGCGGAAATTCCGCCGGCTGTCCCTCATTTCGGCCGGACGTCCAGTACCTTCCTCTTTCTTTGTGTTGTACTTTTTAAACTCCGGTGGATTTCTGAGGACTATGGTTAACTGCTCCTCAGATCTCTGCAGGGTAAATCCAGACAACTAGCTAGACTATCTGTCCAATCTGAGTTTTCTGTTGCACGACTAAAACTACTTTTGAACGTACACATGTTCCACCAAAACAAGTTCCTTCCCGAGGCTATTTTGCATTTTCTCCGGCCCTTAGAGCCGCCCATGACGATTATGATTGGTTTAAAGAAATGCCAATAAACTAGAGCACGTTGTTCTCCCATCCAGGAATGCTGTGTGGACTAGCCAGACCTTCCTCCGCAGCACTGTGGAGGAAAACCCTTACACACCAAGGGCGAATGATTTTTGTTTGTAGCAGCTATTAAAACAGAGAGGGTTATTCCCATTAGCTAAATGGGTGATTAATGCACTAATGAATCATTAGAAGAGATCATTCCGGGTTAGAGTATGCCATCTCATGAAGTAATTGAGCTCAATTAAGCCAATCTCTGTAGGGCTTGCCTTGTTCTCCCTATGTCTGACCACTGTCTGTCCCATCGGGGCAGCACCAGAGGGCCAGTTAGAGCAGATGAAAACCCCAGGAGAGAGAGGCGGGAAATGAAGAAAAGAAGGAGAATCAGCGTCTCCAAAAATAATCCTATGCTCCCAAAACAAATTGGCACTCGTCTCCAGTCTAAATGCTGCGAGGATGTACTGCGGGGAAAATAATCAATTCCACCTGACCTTCCAACTTAATAACCACTCGCTCCACTTCTGCTCTGTTGAGACCTCCAGCAATGTGAGATGAGGCAGAGGGCAAGGCCTGCAGTGAGCAGAAAGACACTGGAGAAAGCTACAGTAAGCATTTTTGATCCATTTAAGAGCAATGTCCAAGACAATATATCCCCCAACAGACTACCTCTCATTTCTTTATATATAAAGTGTGTCTAAAACACAACTTTTAACTCTTAAACTAACTAAAATACATGTTGATTGGCAAAATATTTTAAGACTAAAGTGCTTTAATGAAATTTACATTTTGCATTGCCCAAAGGTGTATTTTTTGTATCACTAAGCTAATAAAGCTAATAGCTAATAAGCTAATCTATTATGGATAGTATGTGTATGTACCTGTACACATGTAAACACTTGAACATTAGATTATAATGTCATTTTTCTATCACTGAGGCATTTCTAATTATAAAAAAATACAAATCTGAGTTCCACTATTATACTGTTATTCTAAAAATGTATTTTGTAAGTTTAACATTTTAAAATTATAAAAGAAAATCCCCCAAAAATATATGCAGTATACTGTCCTTCCTGTATTTAGAGATTTTGCAAATACTTAAAGTTTTTTAATAAATGCATATAAACCTTTGCTGTAAAGTGCATGCTTCCCATATGTTCCCATGTGCTTCATTGCATGGGGAGAAGTTACTAAATGTGTAAGTGAAAGTATATATTAGTGAAAGTATTATATCAGAAACATGATATTAAGAGTCAGGCATAATTTGACACATGTACTGTATAAGTCTAATATTGTTAAAAGCATGGACGTTGATATAATGGTACATATAAATAGCTGTGTAAGTGTGTGAACACAATGCTTAGCTGGTGTAAAAAACTATGCAAAGAAGACAAGCAATATAATTAATGGAATTACTAAAGACAGTAATGAATAACACACTTACTTGATTCCCTTGAGGGTTCTATATTAGTAAACTAAATTAAGCTTTTGCAAATGTTCAGATTGTTTCTCTAATTTCTTTTTTTTTTTTTATAGTTCTCTTCCTACTCTGATCCTCTTTCATACATTGCAGCCTCTCAATCAATTCCACTTTTTCCATGCTGTTACAGCTCCTCATATGTCACCATATCTGGCCAATTAACATTCTTCCCAAGCTCTTTGAATCAATCAGTCAGCGACCCGCCACCTCCCCCCACCATCACCACTGTGGTTGTCATTTTGTCCCAGAAGACTGAACCTGAAGGTCCCAACATCCATCCATGTATTGGCATTTCTTTGAACCAGTAACAATCGTCTTGGGCGGCCCTAAGCGCCAGACAGAGCCGCGGTGTCGCTGCAAAATAGCCTTGGGATGAAACTTGTTTTGGTGTAACAAATTACATTAATAATTCAAATATTGTTTTATAGATTACTAAGTGTACTGGGTGGTTAATTTCTGACAACTTTTAGAAAGCTGCAGTGAAATCACTTTCATGGCAGGATTTGGGTACCTCAATCCAGAACAATTAAAAACATGTAATCTCCTTGATGATGGAAAATTGATTCTAAAAAGAACATTAGAGACCACTGGGCTGAGAGACATGGCATTTATCTCACAACGTGGTCCGGCGTTTACTCAGGCAGAAGGATCTTTCTATAGGTGTGTCGGCAGCCCAGGTAATAGGAAACAGGGGTCAGGGGTCAGGGGTCAGGGGTCAGAGGTCAGAGGTCAGGGCCCGGTGATAGCCATCCTTCATGGGCAGCTACGGACGAGAACAGTAGACTCGTTTGACATCATAACCGTCATGTGCTGACGTTTCTCAGCTGTAAGTCCATTTTACATATATACCAAGACCCCTGTTTGTACCAGCCCTTGAGGATGATGAGGAGCTGTCACTTTATCTGGCTTTTTTATTTATTTTTTTAGCATATAATTAAAAACAAAGAAATCCTCAATATACCTTGGCTATGGTTCAGTGTTAAGTTGTCATTATTAGGCATGTAAAAAAACATGATTGATTCTGTTTTGTCTGTATTATTGTAATTGTTACAACAGTTGCCTCTCTTCATCATACCAACTGCGATAATTAGTCTGAATCATATTTACGTATACCTGTATCTGTGTCTCTATGTCCCACAGATGGCCGCCCACCAAGAGCCTGGGTCATTCTGAGGTTTCTGCCTGTTTAAAGGAAGTTTTTCCTCGCCACTGTCACACCAAATGCTTTTGCTCTTGGGGTTGAACGGTTGGCTCTTTGTAAATTATAGAGTGTGGTTTTGACCTACTCTATCTGTAAAGTGTCCTGAGATAACTTCTGTTATGATTTGACACCATAAATAAAATTGAATTAAATGTTTTTGTTTCTCGATCATTTTGCATAATTCATGTATTCCAATGTCTCCTCTCTTTCCGTAGCCACATGCACTTTTTAGTTAGTCCTACGTTTGCTGAAGCCTCTCCAGGTGCCCTTCATCGAAGGATAGGAGAAAATAGCTTCTCTCTAACGCTTGCTGATAAGCACACCCAGGCGCAGGCGAGCCTCCTGAGACCACGCTGCTTTTCTCCACACTACCCACGAGCGGTAGTTTGTCCTGCAGAAGGTCAATGAGAGAGGAATCTGCCTCTGCCTGCCTGGGGACCAGGATGCAGAGGAGACTCAATGGCCTGACACCACAGACCAGTGGGCTGCACAAGCCCAAACAGTTAAAGAAGTAAATTATATATGAACTGGTTTGCGGACACCAAAAATATTTTTTTTTGTTTTTTAAAATTTCTTTTTTATTTTTTTTTTAAAAAGAAAAGTATTTTTCTAAAAAAAAAAAAAAAACAAAAAAAAAAAAAAAAATAGTGTTGTTCCCCCCCTTGTTTGCGCCCTTTCTCCCCCCCTTCCTCCCCCCCCCCCCCCCCCCCAATATTTGTTAGATGTATTGGCCTCAGTAAACACTGCAGTCCACACACAGCGCTCATTCCAGCAGAGTCTGGGAATAGAGTTCTCAAGCAGCTGTACTGTATGAAATTTCTTGTGTCCCAGTAATGACACAACACAAAGCCAGGCAGGTGGTAATAAAGATTCTCTTTCTGCAGAGATGCTTCATACCCTCACTCTCCCTCACCCTTAATTTATTCCCTGAGGTGATATGAGTGATTTTGTCTGTTCTTTCCTTTATATTAAACATCGCACACTATTAGCTCTCAATAATCATTTGCTGCAGCCCAGGACACAATGATTTCCCATGACACATAAAACTGCAATAACGTCAACTCGGTTTCAGAAATAATATTGCCAACAGTCTTTTTTATGTGTCTCCCCCGGCAGAAGAAAATACCACCGTGTTACTCTCACCCACTTTCATATGGAGAAAAGAGATTGCACAAACCATTTGTAACTTTCAAAAGTTACAAGAATTTCATTCCTGCACATTTCTCCAAAATCCATATCTGTTCCAAGTTCCAAAGGCAAAAGAAACATTTTAGAAGTAAAAAATAGGCTACATACTGAGAAAGACGTAGGAAAGAAAGTGTAGGAATATACTGTGCAAAAGTATTCAACAGCCCCTGACCCTAAATAATTACTACAAGCTGGGTTTTGGAGGAACTTTTCCTGAATTATTGTGCAGCATTGTGGTCTCTCTACAAATTAGAATTTACAATTAGCTTTTGGTGTGAAATCACAGGGCTGGTTTACACTGTGTTCACACTCTGTGTCAACTGTATTAGGGTGAGTTAAAGAGCAAAATTAAATTAGCTGTCAAAAAAGGAAGAAAAAGTTGGAACCTATTAAACTTGGGCAGGGTAGGCTGCTCATTTCACATTTCTCCAGGCACGCACTGTGACACCCGGTGAATTTCTATGGTAATCAAAAGGAAGTTCTAGTGAGGCCTCAGACAAAAGTCCAAGAGAGTTTCTCACAATAAATCAGAGAGTACAAGGGCGAATTCCACAGATTGTCAAGTTTTAAATAAACTGTAATTCCAGTGGCTTATCTAGTGATGGCAAGTAACTGAGTACTGTACTAAGGGATAGTTCAGATTTTTTTAAGTGGGGTTGTATGAAGTACCTAGCCGTAGCCAGTGTATTACGTACTGATGGTAGACGGCACACTCCCAACACAGAAGCTAAGCAATGTACTGCAGAGGATTGGTGCAGCAGCTTAACGTATTTTAGCAACCTAAAAAAGCCTGAACAAGAAAATCTATATCAGTTTAAGTGTATGCTATATTTAGAATACTTACACTGCTTTACTGCTTTAGAAAATAGTTAAGGGTTTACTCTGCCCTCTTGTATAACGTTTATTGCACAGAATACATTAAAAAAATAACTACAGTATTCTTGCATTTCACATGTACATGTACAGTATTGGGATTCTGTCAACTGCCTGAAAACACAGTGGCCTCTTGTGTATTCAAGCTTTTGCCCCCTTATACTTCCCTCTCTGCTTCAGTAGATGGCGCACAAGTGCATTTTCAATCTCAAATAGCAAACACTTGATGATCCTCCTGCAGGTCATCAGCGTAGTTCTGCTGCAGAGATGGTTATTGTCCTTTTGTATCTCACTTGGTTTCATTTTCCAGAGGAATAAATTGGGTAACTCCGGGATGACTCTTCACTAAGTATTTTTCTTATAAAAGGACATGGCTGTCATGTTTGCCTAATTCAGTAATATCTCCTAATCTTTATCAGCATCCAGGCAGATAATGGTCAAACGTCGCTGGTGTTAAGGCTTAACTACCCTGCCAAAATGAGGTTTCAAATTGTACACCATTATCGGGGACTCAGATCCCATTATCTAAATGGAGATGTGTTGCACTGATGCATTTTGATGGTACTCCCACATAATATAGAGAGAGAGAGACAGAGAGAGAGAGAGACAAGAAGCGCCAAACTGTTATCTACACTCGAGGCAGGCAAACTGTATTGCCTTTCCATTTCAAAGAAAATCTCACTACTGGATCAGGTTTCACAGGCAGGCAGGTCCAGTGACTTAACCAGAGCTGATCACAGAGGACGGGAAGCTTTACAAAGCTGCAGCTCATGTTGCTCTGTGTCAGCATCGTTCGGGAGAAAATAAAGGCATCCTCCTCTCTGTCAAATTCCAGCAGTAACCTCAGTAGGATACTTTAGCGTGTGAGGAATGCAGGTAGAGGAGGAGGTGCAAGCAAAACATTCATGTGTGAGTCAGCCCAAAGCACATGTAGAGCTTTGTCTGATTTCTCTGCTAAAACATCAGTCTGCAACTTCTTTTTCCTCTCCCACTGTGGCATGGCATGAAGTCTGCCTGTCATTTGTCCTCTGAAATACAGTATATCAGAGGCTTGAGGTAACCAATCAGCACAGCAGAAGATGATGCCGTATTTTGAAATTCCCAGTTTCCAACCCTTTCTCTGTGTTTATGCACATCTGTCCTGCCTTCGTCATTACATAAAGGCTACGTTCAGACTGCAGGCAAAAGTGGCCCAAATCTGATTTTTTTGGGGTCAAGTGACCAGGTCAGACTTCTTCAGAAGTAGTGTGAACACTCAAATCTTGCCCAGATCAGATTTTTTCAAATCAGATTTAGACCACTTCCATATGTGGTCCAGAATCAGACCCAGGTCTGATTATTTTCAATGCGGCCGCATTGTGAACAACCAAGGTGGATTTGATGCGACTTTTACGTCAATCTACATCGACATTTGTCCCAATTATGCGCCGGTGGGAGTTAGCCATAGACACAGACAGTGACATTTTAAACTTGACTAGGCCTACAAAATAGAGAACACTCCTGGCTTTCGTCTCGGCAGCCACACGGACCTCTGTAGTGAATTTGCAGCCATAACCCCGCTAAAGGCCAAAATAGCCAATTTGGCTCTCTTTCTCTTCATTCTTCTCCTCCTCAGCATCTGCTCCTTAATGTTACGGCTGCCATTACACAAACATTTTGAAATAAAAGCGAAAATGCTTACTTCCTCCATAACCTCCCTAACTTTAGACTGATGTCATTGTTCTTTTGCGCATGCGGGTCAGTTCGAAACCGCAAACAGTTCACACTGGAATCTGATATAGGCCACATTTTAAAAGGTAATGTGAACAGCCAAACAAAAAATAGGATCTGAGCAAAAAAATCCGAATTAAGCATTAAGACTTGCGGTGTGAACGTAGCCCAAATGTCACAATTTATTATGAATGGTTAAAACCAGGGCCTGTACAATTCCTGATTTGTCAATGTTGATTTTAATATACAACGTATCCACTTGCTTCCAAGTTGTCTTTTTATGTCTGAGCACGTTTGCACAGACACTCTAGGACATACATTGTGCAGATAGTGTGAGAACCAGAGACATGCTCCATCCTGTCAGCATTCCACAGTTTCTACAGAAACACTTCTGTAAAATTCCTTGCAGACAGATAGCAGAGAAGAGAGGGGAGTGGGGGGGGGGGGGGGGGAAAACAGTAAGAAAGATCCTTCCACCAAAAGTTTGACTTCATCCAGAGAATATCTGCGCAGTTTGGAGCTGCTGCTGGCCCCAATAGGATGCAAAGCCCTCCCCGACTACAATGGCTTCTCCACACAGGAGACATCCAAATGTCATGAATCTACAGAGGCATCTTGGAGCTGACCAGATAAATTCCTATTTATTCTGGGCTCCACAACAACTGAATAAAAAAAAGGCCATGGGATGAATATTTATCACAGATTAGATAGCAGTGCTTTCAATCAAATCCCAAGCCCTGAACACACTTATCCACGTATGTAAAGTAGGAAGTATTTATTCTGGCTCTGCGTACTTGAGTGGGATAAATAGGCACTTGCAGAGCCATACATCTGCCATCCTTTGTTGCCCTCTCCTCATCCTGAGAGCTTGGCCTATGAAGAGGAATCAGCATTAGATGTTGATACATAATTTAGTGTCCCATCTGCGTTCTCCAACCTTTGCTACCAAATAAATATGTAAAGCCAGCGGCTGCAGCTATTATTTTCAAAAGTAAGAAACCCATTTGACTTCTCATGTTCTATTCAGATAAGCAGAGGCTAGAAAATAGATTACAAACTCTCAATTTAGTGCCAATGACTTCTGGAAATAGAATGATGTGGGAATCGTCTCTGGGCTAAATATCAACCACCTTCTGAATGTTTCTGTCATTCAGGACAAAGTTGATGTTGCAAACAACCTTTTTTCCCTCATGATTTAATAACTTGACAGTAGTCAGAAAAGTCACTTTTTAAGTTTCCGACTTATCTTTCCTGTTGGGTTCTTTTCAAAGTTTTAAAGATATTCACGTCCATAAAATGATCCATTCACTCAAATGTAAATTCTTTTGTAGGCCTACATTATAAACATAGCAAATATAAGCTTATAAAACAGATTTGAAAAAGTGGAAGACATATACCAGCATGCAGTGGTGGAAGAAGTATTTACTTAAGAAAAAGTAGCAATACCACAGTGTAGAAATAATGCATTTCAAATCTTACAAAGTATATAATATATATAAAATGTACTTAAAGTACAAAAATTAAAAGTACTCATTGAAAAATGACTTATTTCAGAAAAATATATATTATATTTCTGGATTACAATGAGTGTATAAGCGTCACTCGTGTTGCAGCTGGTAAAGTTGGAGCTCATGCAACTACTTTCTAACACTGCTGGGCAGCTTCATCTTTAACAATATATGACGATTGATTAGCTGATTTATATTTCAATCTCCAAAGTAAAGCTGTCAAATAAATGTAGTGGAGTAAAAGTATAAAGTAGCATAAATTGTAAGTACCAAAGTAAAGTACCTCAAAATACACACACACACACACACACACACACACACACCTGCAATGTGTCCCGGTCACGCACCAATCTCACCTCTTACTACACTTTTCCCTCTGACGAGAACCAAACATCCCCAGCTAAATATTCTGAATAAAAACTTTCTGTCACACATCCACAACAATTCACACCTATAGCTCCTATGGGAACCAAACATTTCACCTGTTAGCAATGGGAACAAACACATTATTAAAGCTTTAGTGCGTAACTTTTTGATATTAATGAATGTCCGTTACATTCTAGCCATTGCCAAATGAGCTGCTACAAAGCTAATTAAGACTATCAGCTCCACACAACTCTCTCTGGATTTCTCAGTATGACTATGTTCAGAAGATTGTGTCGTCCGGCGACTTTTCCCGCGCAGAAACTCAAGTGAAGATAATTACCTCTTCTGAAGAGTCCATCATGTTTATTTAGTCCTCCGTGTCCTCCTTGGCTACTAGGAGCTGTGTGATGGGGGGTCACGTAAGATCACATAAGGCTTGTATCACGTGGACACACAGACAGTTTTGTTGTCATTACTTAGAATTCCTCATGGGGGCGACAGAAACTACGCACTATAGCTTTAACACCTGATTAGTTCTCGTAGCTTGGATCTTCTTGTGATTCTGTGGTGACAGAAAGTGACCGAGGCATTTGATCGCTTTTTGAATCATGGTCTGATGAGGATATCAGACCTGAAGAAATAGGAGTCAACTAAAAACAGACGACAGGGTATTGCTGATAGCCTTTTGATCTTAAATCTACATTAATTGACATTTTTCAAAGCAGACATTTTGACTTGTGGAAGTTGTTTGGCTTCTTTATTCAAATGGCAATATATTTTGCAATTTTGTCATTCAATTTGAATATGCATTTTGCAATTGACAATTCAATATGCAAAGTTTCAATGCAATCCTGCTATCATTAATTTCATTATTTAAACCTTTGCTTCTCCTACTATGAAAAAAGGACCCATTGGCCACTTGAGGCCATTGCTCCCAGCTGTAAACTAAACACTGACATAAATTCACCTAATAGGCTAAAAAATGATATGGTGAAAGGGTTGGTTACAATTTGTTACTGGCACATACACGTTTAAATGTGTGACAATCCTGGCTTGAGTTTTTCCCTGACATAACCGCCATGTTGGCTCACAACGTCTTTGCAGCGTGGGAGGGGGCGGGGGGGGGGGGAGAAATAAACCTGGCTAACTAAGGGAGGCTCCTCATGAAGACGATCTTCCTCAAAGATGACAGCACCTACCCAGTACCCACACACACCAGCCTCGGCTCGGTCTCTGCAAAAGCTCCACTCGTCAAAAGAAAGAAACATGAAGATGTCAGCTCTGCACCCCAAGAAATATGAAACCAACATCATCTTCTACAAGAAATATAACAAGTTCATTTGCATGCCAAGACTAGCACAAACTGCCACTTATCTGTGTTTACATTACACTTTGACTGCAGAGATGGATGGATTTAAAATCAATTTGGATGAAAATGTTCACATAAAAAAAAAAAGTATGGAATTAAGTTTTGACCAAAAAGAAAGAAATTTCACTATCGTCTAAAAATCTGAAATCTTTTTTATTGTATGTTGCTTAAACTTTGGCATATAGGACTCAGAAATGATCACTTATCACAATAATGTAGTAACTATGGTCCAAACATATGAACTCATGGGACAGTGCTACAATTTCAATGCAAATGTAAAGAACAAATGACATAAAGTGTGTTGAACTTCTTGTTAAGATGAATACAATTTTTAATGGTTTACAAAACCTTACTGGATAAAGTATTACTCTTTTATCAGGGTGGACAATTTTGTTGTGCTGAACAAAACAGGAATTTAAAACACTTTGGCTGTTACAATACAGATGATTAAATTGATAATGACAAATCAAATAGAGAGCAGAGACAAAAGCTTCAAAAAGGTTCGCAAGCATGATACGTTCCCACTTTTCCAAAGGCAGTTGTGGAGCATCCACAGCCAACGTCCACAGAGAATCTGTGTTCTTTTCACGTCGTAACTGGATCGCCACTAGAAATTTGGTGTCACCACTAATGTGCTCTTTCTGGCTTAGCTCAGATAATCCTGTAACTCTATATAGAACTGAAATGTGGAGATTTTGAGGAAAACAGCTCACTGAGGGTTAGTTTCAGCCTCGACACCCTAAAAGCTGCCCAGGTCCACCACCAATCCTTTCATAGATTATGAGCTTCAGAGTGACAGCGGGGATGTTTCTTTACAAGCTGCTGCTGACCTTTGCCAAAACATCTTTCTCAGTTTTTTTTTTTACATAACTATTTTTAAGTCTTGTTTATGGTAGGATGCCCGTTACCTTCCGCTTTCTTAACTCCGGTGGATTTATGAGGACTCTGCTCCTCAGATCTCTGCAGGGTAAATCCAGACAGCTAGCTAGACTATCTGTCCAATCTGAGTTTTCTGTTGCACGACTAAAACAACCTTTGAACGTACACATGTTCCACCAAAACAAGTTCCTTCCCGAGCCCCGCCCAAGATGATTGTGATTGGCCAACAAACCAGAGCACGTTTTTCTCCAATCCCAGAATGCTATGTGAACTAGCCCAGACCTTCCTCCGCACCGCTGTGGAGAAAGGTCTGGCAACGCGAGACTTCGTTTATTGTAATTGACCATTCTCTAAATCCCGCCTCTGAACAGTGATTGTCCAATTGTAAATAGTTTAGCAACCATAACAAGGCACTGACAAGCTTTTGGATTTTCTCACATGCCATAAATACTCAAATAGTATAGAAATAGATTGGAGGGCGGTGTCTTCATTCAGCCTTTCCAAAACCAATAACACAAGCAAAAGTGCGAAGAATGCAGTCAACTGTGCGTTTAACTCTTCTAACGTTAGTTTTAAATGTAACAATAGCATGTCGGGCTAGGTACTGTAGCTTATACTAGACAGTCTGAGACATATTGTGGTGGAGGAAAAATGCTAGTATATCAAATCTAACAGCTCTGCCCTGCTCTTTATTAAGTTGAAATTTAAGCATCCCCGGCCAAACTTATATTAGATGGCATTATGTTACCATTCGAAATAAAACATAACGTGTGTTGCTTGTCTAGGTATGTTCTATGTAAGTAGCCAAACCATTCAAGGCTTACGGTATGTTAGAACGAATAACATTTTACTATAACTAACTAGCTCTACCTGCAATACAAGAATAGAAGCTGCAACCTATTTCCATGTCTTTTTCATGCATCATCAGCTGATGAGGATGCTCACTTTTTGACATTATCCTCATTAGTCTTTCAGCATCACGTGCTTGATCAACTTGATCGTGTTGCCATCATGTGCATATTCAAGACCCTTCTACAAGATTCTTGTTTAAAAAACAAATCGGCAGGACCTATTGAAGAGGCAGTTTTTAAACCAACTGTCCCTTAAAGCAGATGGCTCTTCGGTTTAATTAGAATGGTTAGAATATACAGAGGCTGGTTGTTGTTGAAGATGATTACAAATCAAGCATATTGTGATACTGTGTAGAGTACTACAAGAGTTGTTATAACTTTGTTATTTTCACATCTATGCCTATATAATCCGCCCACAATAACTTTCTCACATGATATTTTTCCTGCTGCTTTACGAGGAAGCTTTAAATGCCTCCAGGTGAGACTGTACTGTGTGTTTGAGAACAGTCTGGCACTATTTACTTCTGTTCTGTCAGACCAGTTATGAAAAAGAAAATCTTGCCGCTGAATTGTTGTTTTGTGTTGCTTCACAATCACACCTCCTACACATTTCACACAAATGGTGGTGCATGTCGTTTCAATTAAGAAATGAATAACTACCTCTGCATCTATCACTTATCATTATTTCTCTTTAAAGTGCTCATATTATGCTTTTTGGCTTTTTCCCTTTCCTTTATAGTGTTATATTTTTTTTTTTGGGCACGTTATAGGTTTACAAAGTGAAAAAGCCCAAAGTCCACCCCAAAGGGACTTACCATCTCCAACAGAAAACACTGTTCACAAACTGCTCCAAACAGCTCTGTTGTAGTGTTACTTCTGTAACAAACGTCACTTTGTAACACACGTTATAATGCTCGCCTAGCTGCTAGTGTGGCACGCCCTCATACTCTGCTTCTGACTGGCTAGTAGTCCTTACCTAGGTACTGCACATGTGCGACTCCCAACAAAGATGGAACAGAAGTGAGATGCCTCACTCTGTAGCTAAACACGGAGAGCTCAACGCACAGGGTGAAAAGAGGAGCTGCAGCAATGTGCAGTACAACAAATATATGGTGTTTTCTGAAAATTAAACCACATAAACATATTCTGGTACAACCTCTAAATACAATTATGAACCTGAAAATGAGCATAATATGAGCACTTTAACACAAACGAGTGTAGAAGTCTGACAAACTAGCATTCTGCACATCATAACCTGGCAACATGATGAAAGGAGCGGACATTTCATCAAAATTGTACAAATAGTTTGGATCACAGCAGGGCGATGGCCATTCCGTGTGACATAGAAGCGAGCTTGCCCACTGGCTGGCCAACCATGACAAATGCAATCTGTTTAAGTTCATCATTGACAGTTAGACAAGAAGTTGCCACTCTCATGTCCGTAGGATAATATGCTTAGCTTTTAATTTAGCATAAAGTTTGGAAACAGGGTGAGACCAGCCCCCCAGGAACAGCGCGCATCCATTCAGCTGATTGTGTCCAGTGGTCAATCAGATTAGTATTGCAAAGAAAAAAAAAACCTGCGAAACATAAAGGACTTTCTCCATAGGCCACCATTGTAAAAGAGACATCTGTAAAACTGCTGCCAGGACACCTCCAACTGCAAACAAGGTCGGTTATGAATTTTTATTCCATGGACTATTAATATTTAAAAAAACTTTCCTCAAGCCGAGAAAAGTGATTTAAAAACCAAGCTGGAACTCAAGGGTTGGGCCAGCGCGAGAAACCCTACTGTGCATTATCGCATATCACGGATGTAGAGACTTTTAGAGACTAGAAACGTTTTTGGCGGATGCGCCACTGAGCAACTCCAGGAATGAACGGGGCTCCGCCATGAACGTTGTATCCAGGTCTTATAATACATCCATGGGGAAACAGCTAGCCTGGCTCCGTCCAAAGGTTAAAAAAATAAAAAAATAAAAATAAAAGAAGCCAGGCCAGCTGTTTCTCCTGTTTCCAGTCTTTTTGCAAAGCAAAGCCAACCGGCTGCTGGCTGTAGCTATATATATTTAACAGTTGACAGTTATAAGAGTGGTATCAATCTTTTCATCCAACTCTTGCCAAGAAAGCAAAAAGGCGTTTTCCCAAAATGTCAAACTATTCCTTTAAGATTGTTTTACTTTTACCACCTGTCAACAGCCATTACTCTAAATCTAATTTAGAGCTGGTGCTTTGTTGAAGGACCGGTTTACTATCCTTTCGAGATACCGCTTGGATGCAGTATTCAGCAAGAAAGGACCACTGACATATTCTTTACCTGCAGAGTTTGACCAAATAACCATTTACAAAGAGACAAACTGGTGCAATGAGCACCCCGTCACACCTTGCTCACTTTTTCTTGCTGCTTGTTTTGTCTCCGGATTAACTTTTGACTGCAGAGGCTGAAGAATCTAAGTTGGCTCTCAGTGACCCCTTTCAGTCCCCTTAGACAATGTATTGACTTTCTGCGTCAAGGTAGCCAAACCCTGTGCTCTGAGGTTAACAGGAAAAGAAAAGAAAAATCAATCCATCTGTGAATGTGTGTATTTGGAAAACAGGGATTCAGGAAATACACCTTGAATAACATTTGCTGTATAATGTGGGGTGGGAATTCAGGTTTCAAGTTGTTGCTGAATTGATAAGTGGGGCTGCACATGAATGTAAGATATAAGTTATTTCCATATTAGCCAGACAGAACACTTCAATTCTTGGTATAAAACACAACAATATGCACCACACACGCACGCACGCACGCACGCACGCACGCACGCACGCACACACACACAAACACACACGCACAGAAGCCAGAATCTGTGCCCTAATCACCATCAGACCTTTTGGAAGACAACTTCCGGCAGTGCGATATTTGACCCAGGTGCTCCATGTCTGTTCTGTTGTGTGACCAGGTTAACTAACGGACTAGTTAATCAAAGGGTGTTGGTCATGTCTCTCTCACCTTTGTCAATAGATGAGTGTTGACCTCTCAACTATACCTGCCCCCGGTCCCCTCCCGCAACGCAGACATAGAAGCCCCATACACTCGCGTTCAAAACCAACCCCCCAGCCAGCTGGAATGTCCCCAGTTTCTATAGAAGTACGGAGTTAGTGAAAAACACAGACAGGTATTCTGAACAGAAAACAAGCCCAGGCTCATTCACTGATGAGGCTGCAGGCACCATTATAAAAAAACAAAAAAAAACATGGGAGTGTTTTGGGGAGCTTTTTTGTTTGTAGTCTCACTGAAAGAACACAGTCTTGGCAGAGAAAATGTTGCAAATTCTGCAAAATGTGACCGCAACATAACATACATAAACATAATGAAACAATGCCTCTTATTACAACTTAATGTGTTGAATCCCCATGGCAACAGTGGGGAGTGACGTGTTTTGTTGATGGTTTGGACAAAAAAAAAAATTGAAAAAAAAGTACTGATGTGGTGTCTGTGGTGTCGTGCTCAGCGGTAATGCCACTGATTAGCCAATCACGCTCCAGTAATATTCAGATAAGGCACAATGTTGCAGCAAAACGAAGCGTTTTCAATGATTCCCGCTGCGAGGCCATCCCTCCACTGTTATTACTGAACGTTCCATTACACCATGTCAACCAGAGAAGAACATAAACACAGGGTACTGACAGACCCCCTGTCTCACACATGAATGGGAGAATTATCCAGCTCCATCCTGCCCCAACACATTCATTTTGGGAGGCAACTTTTGACATGGTGCACACACACACACACACACACACACACACACACACACACACATACACACACACACTGCTCAATTTAAGGATGAATTTAGGATTTTTAGGCATTTACAATGTGCAGTCACTCAGAAGCGGCCACTCGATTGCACTGGAGAGGCACTGGCCTCTATCCTAAATTTGTATTTACATTTTTTTTACAACTGCTTACACACTAAATCTTTTCATGTTACACGAGTTTTGAAGCCTCTCACTCAAAAGTGCAAAACTACACACAAAATCTCCAAAACCATTAGCTATTTCTCAGCCTTTCACTCAGTTTTCAACTGCATAAAACACTTTTTTCAAAACACTACACACAATTCTCTACCTAAGACACAACAATATAACAGGAAGTGACTTGCTTTCCTTTTCCAAACACAAACAATGCTACACTTATTCACCAGGTCACACACACATACACACACACACACTCCTCACATGTGCAAACACATTATGCTTAACTGAACACTAACCAATCACTGCTTTAGTATAGGCCTATACATAGGTCAAAGGTCAGATTACCTGTTTTGAACAATGGATGTCAACAATAGACAGAGAGCAAAGGAGAGGAGGAGGGAGAGACAGGGGACGACAACGAGGAGGAGGAGGAGGAGGAGGAGAGAAGAAGAGAAAGAAGGAGAGCCATCTCTGATGAGATCAGGGCCACACTTATTCATCATGTGATCAACCACAGATTGACCATGAGAGAAGCCCATCTTTACAGTGGCGTCCATACTTCAAACCTTCAGAAATGAGAACAGGTATGCAACTATCTAATGACTATTTCAGCATTAGAAGTCAATCAGACTTTGTTTTGCACAAAATGCAAACAATATCCCCCCACCCCCATCCGACACACAAACACAAACACACACACACACACACACACACACACACACACACACACACACACACACACACACACACACACACACACACACACACACACACACACACACACACACACATTCTTTATTCTAAAAATGATAACCTTTGGTTTACATATGTTTGTAGTTAGCATGTTTTCTTGTTTCATGCTACTGTACAAGCCACTGTGCTCCTCTTACAAAACGTAATGTTTTTCCCAGTAAATATTTTCTGTTTTACTGTAACATTACATTGTTGTTTACATTTTGTGTGTGCAGTTTTGGGAATTGTGTGTAGAGTTTTGAAAAAAGGAGACAAAGTTTTGAAAACGTGTGTAAGCAGTTGGAAAAAACTGTAAGAAGAAAATAAAAATTCCCATGAGTTCCACTCTATTTATTCAATAGCAGCAGAGGAAGACGTATTGACACCTTCCATTTAAAGTAACTATAATCAATATTTTTTATGGATCAAATGACCCAACCCTGCAGTCCCTGTCAGCTCTAAAGAGCTTTATAGCTTCCTTATTTTGGCTTTCCTACTTGCAACTTTTACTGGTTTGATTCACTCTCACAGCTCTCATAGCGTTGTTTTCAGCCGTAGCAACAACATGTAGCTCTGAGTAAGTGGAAGTATGAGTAAAGCGGAAATACCTCAGTAAAGTACAGTACAAGAATCTCAAAATAGGCTTAAAGGAATACGCCACCGTTTGTTAAAATAGGGCTTATCACGGTCTACCCTGGCTGTAGATAGGTGGGCCAATGCATTTTTTGTCTCAGTCCAAGTAATTAGGTTGTTTTTTTGTCTTTTGTTGGCTCACTTTTACTCACAACATGCTAACCGGCAACATAGGATTCCATTCGCTACGCTAAGCTAACTGGCGGCGCCGCTGCCGGTGTTGCACCAGACTAAAACAATGCATGCACAAAAAATGTGTTGGCCCACCTATCTACAGCTAGGGGAGACCGTGATAAGCCCTATTTCAACAAACGGTGGCGTATCCCTTTAAGTACAGTAATTAAGTGAAAGTACGTGGTACTTTCCCCCTCTGTTTGATAACATGGATCTAGAGCCAGATACTATGCAAAATGTAATCTGTTGCAGTTAGAAAGTCGATCACTGAAAGATCAAAACGACTGCATGTTGAAACTACCCATTTATTCACAATATCCGTACCATGACCCAGGATCACTGAGTATTGCACAGGACAGCCCAAATGACAACAAAAAGGCTTGCTAAGAATCCTCTACTGCAGGGGTCTTCAACATTTTTTAAGCCAAGGACCCCTTAACTGAAAGAGAGATGGAGCAGGGACCCCCTACTACATATATTGTATAAAATGAAGTTGCATATTAAACTGGGCCTACAATAACATTTAGGGCGGCCTAAAGTCTTTATACATACCGTTTTTGCATAGAATACTAAGCTATTAAAAATCGCCTAGTAATTGTTGGCATGATTTTATAAATAATGTTTAAATTTAAACATACATGTGGTACGGTGAATCCTTAGGATGAACTGTATCTGTGGATGGCCTCAGAGACTACCTTATCTATAGGTCAGTAAGCCTATCATCAGTGGGGATTTATATTTGCTAATGATATGTTGGATTTATTTTAGGCCTTTTTAATTTTATGAAAGAATTAACAATAATTTGAAAGCCCCCTTGCATTGACTCTGAGGACCCCCCTAGGGGTCCCGGACCACCTGTTGAAGATCCATGCTCTACAGTCATCTCTTAGAGAGTTCACAGACACTGCCTTTCAAGCTCTCTTTATTTGGTGCTGTTTGATCAATTTTGATGAATATTGAAGTGAAAAGAAGGGATTTTAAAGAATTGCAGAAATGTTGGACAATCGGGGGAATAGCATCTCCTGGCTGCTGCCAATAGTTGAAATCGTGGAATTTGATTATGCTTCAGACTGTGTTACTTTTATTTTGTTTTTTAGTGACCGTGATTCTGAATAAGACCTAATCACATTGTGCCATACAGTATTTGTCTAGAGCTCATACAAATCAAATTCACACAGTTCCGATACTTTCCGTGAGAGAGAAAGACAGCGCATTTGTATTCTGCACGTGACATCGCAAATCTGCATCCAAATGGAGAATGAAATATTTATGCTGCAAAAATGATGGCACTCTTCATTGTCAATTTGCTTGAACATGAAAGGGCATTAGAAGGTAGGTGCATTCCTGCTCGGGCAAGCCCGAACAGAATGAGCCAATGAGGCGTCAGAGAGAGAGAGAGAGAGAGAGAGAGAGATGGGGGGAGTATCAAAGTAGAAAGACAACCCCTGGGCGGCTTCGGGCTGTAGAGGCTGACACCCAGGAATCTCACACAAAAACATTCAAATTGCAATAAATGTCAAAATCCAAAGTAAATACCATCTTTTTTTTAAATGAAAAAGCGCTTTTGTTTCATTATTCAAAGGTGGGACGTTTGTTCTGCGATGCGTCTTCACTGCATTGGAGCATGGGAATACAATATGCAGAACATAAATATTAAGATTGACGATAACACATACAATAATCTGTGCTCATAATGCAGCATGTGACATGCTATGTACATGAATAAACAATAAGCATGTGGTACAGCTGTGGCATGTTCATGTATGTGTGTCTTAGTGAACACATTTCTGAATTAGTGTTGTAGCCTAACATACTGTAATTTGCATTTTGATGTAGATGCAGATTGAAGCAAATTTCGGCAGTGATGGTACACTCCTACGATTCATTTTAGAGATTACATTTTCATTCAAAATATCTGTTTTGTTTGTTAAAGTTACTTTTTTTTAAGCAGTTTTACTGAATGGCACAAGTGCAAAGTAGTAAAGACTGCAGGGTTAGCACCTAACACCATAACTAACCCCAAATTATTTTGTAGCGCTTTTATTTTGAAGTTTTACTTGTCAAACAACAAAGCTGTTTTTAGTGATTATTGTTCAGGTATGAATTTAATACCAAACAGTCATGTTAATATCAGGCATTATGTCAAATACAGTCCTGTTTCCCACATGTTGGCACTGTTACATTTCTATTTTTATAGAATACGATCACAGATCTGTAATAATAACAATAATAACCATGTTTCAGCCATCTGTGGAGGATCACAGTACACGTATTCACACTAGCATGTGCATGTGAATCTACAAATGGGAATTCTGTGTTGAAGCTCACATTCCTAACATGTGTGATGTGTTTCAACGGAGCCCTCACTCGGTGTGTGCTGCCTTCAGGGAGTGTAGTGCTGAAATACAGCACCTCTTCATTCAACCAATGTCTCTGTCTAAGGGTCAACGCTCAGCCCAAAACATCTCTGAATGACTGGGTCTTGCTCGTTCATTCCAGCAAAAGATCGAGGTGCAGGTGTTCAGCAACCTAAGGACTGAAAGCTCTGTTGACCAACCTGTCATCCTGGAGGCACGTCTCTCACTGAGACAGAAATACATGTTCAAACTCAACAGAACAGCAGTTTTAAGTTGTTTTATTTGGATCAATATAACTCTCTAACCTGCCTGAAACATTGAGCAAACAGAGATACATTAAAGAGATTATTTTCCAGAAACCCTGATGGATATTAAGTGTGTGAAACATATGAAAATTATGTAAGACCGGATCGGAATCGCAGTCATAAACCAGCAGCGATCAAGTCTACTCAGCAAAGCTACTTAAACAAACAGGCAAACGCTTTGTGGACTGCTTGATGTTCACATTTTTGCAATATTGTTTCAGTAATATCAATAAAAATATTGTTTACACTATGCTTTTTTTGTAGATTGCAGCTGCTGTTTAACACCAGGGCGTTTGATCTCCTCTGAGGCAGCTCCCCAAAAAAACAGCACACACCTTTGTCAGAGGCTTCAGAGACATCAGCTACTGCATTTGATGCCCACTGCTACATGCTGCCGGTATGGTCTAGCCAAAGCCACGTCCACACGGGCCAAAACAATCTTTTTTTACCCCCGTCTTCCCTGGCATCGTTTCAAGAATATATGCGTCCAAACGGATCCATTTGTAAATGACTCAACACGCTACTTCATATTCCAGGCCTATAAGGTGCCGCTGTTTCTGCTACAGAAATTCACCAAAAAACGGAGAAGAAGAGGTGCGCATAAAGCTTGCGCGCTGTATACAAACCGACAGTAGAAGAAGAAACCAAACACAAAAAGAAGACGACGAAAATGTGCAAGGAAACCAGAAACTACACAAGCATGTAGTCCGCCATTGTTGTTAATGTTGTTGTTATGAGGCGTCGTCCCGGGATGAGAGGTCAAAGGGTAGAGGTTAAGGGGTGTGGCAATGACATCATCGATACGCAAGTATGTGGCTTCGCCGTCCAAACGAAGACGCAAGGGCGGTGTTTTCGAATTTTTTTCACCCGGGGACCAAGTTTCAACAAAGTGCGTCTTCAGGCAGTGCGTTGACAGGATTCGTTTGGACGATCGGCCAAAACGACGCAAAACGTGCGTTTGCACCAAAAAGCGCGTCCGTGTGGATGGCCCCTAAGTCTAGCTGTGAAAAAAAAAGATTTGATGTATTTATTTGCATACACGCAGTAGTGGAAGAAGTATTCAGATCCTCTACTTAAGTAAAAGTACTAATACCACACTGTACAAATACTCTGTTACAATTAAAGGCCCCGCAGTGAAAACGTTACTTAAAGGAACACGCCGACTTATTGGGAATTTAGCTTATTCACCGTAACCCCCAGAGTTAGACAAGTCGATACATACCCTTCTCATCTCCATGCGTGCTGTAAAGCTGTCTGACGGCTCCAGCGGCATCAGCCCATAACAGAACAGGCAGGTGAATGGTTCCAGTAATCCTAATTCCCGGTTTGTTTACGGTTAGAAGATGGCTGTGTCTCATGTTACGTTGTTTTTTGTACACGCTGTGACTCTACAAATCACAACATGTAAATAGGAACATGTTGGCGTTATTTTGTCACTTATTCGGAGCAGTAGGCTAGTTGGAACCATTCACCTGCAGGATCTGTGCTAGGCTAAGCTAATGCTGGAGCCATCAGACAGCCTTACAGCACGCACGGAGATGAGAAGGGTATGTATGGACTTGTCTAACTCCGGGGGTTACGGTGAATAAGCTAAAGCCCCAATAATTCGGCGTGGTCCTTTAAGTAAAAGTATGTAAGTATCATCAGGAACATGTACTTAAAGTATTATAAGTAAAAGTTTAGTTTTGTGCCTATGTGTAAAATGAACGAATGCTGCTGCAACAACAAAAAAAGACTCAGGGTCTTTGGATTGAATAAAGATCTATTATGGCACCTTCCGTTCTCCCTGAAGATTCTTTGATTCGACAAATTGGCCTAAGAAATTCTACAACACACTCAGTGCAGAAAAATCCTTTTTTTTTACAATTTTTTTTTAGAAACTGGAAACGATAAATCAAAACAGTTCTGTCAATCAACTAAGTTTTTAATCGGCTTATCATTTCAGCTGGACTTGTAGGCCGTTCTATTGTTGGGTAGTTTAATTTATAATAAAACATTGTATTTTAAAAACTACACGTGTAAATTGTAAAGTTACTAATATCTAAAGCTGTACCTCAAATTTATACTTGAGTAAATGTACTTAGTTACATTCCACCACTGCATATATGTTTCAAACTGAGCAGAACAGTATTGGTTCAGACAGTTCAATAGTGCGATGAAGGCTTTCTCAGCTGTGGCCAGGAAGCCAGATGCCTCCGAGCAGTGTTTTTTTTTTTTTTTTTTTTTTTTAAAGGCTCGTTTTTCAGCTGTCGCCTTCCAGAGGTCCAAAAGATTACCTCGAACAAGTCACACTGTCCAGAGCTATCTGGCCCACCCAGAACACCGAGGCAACGCACTGTCTGTCTCCAGAGAACAACAGCTCATAACTCAAAGATATTGGTGTCCTTGTCAGTAAAATCACATATAAAGAAGATTGGGCTCAAATGAATGTGCTCTCCAGAGAAATATCTTGTCAGGTGAGGCTCGGTGCAGCGCTGTACCTCTCAGGAATGTATGGGCGCTGTTCTTCCTCAACCGTCCCCCCCCGCTCCCAACCCTGCCATTGTGAGGGGAAGGAATGCTTTTCAAAAAGTCGGTCCTTTCACATTGAGGGATGTCGGGTGTCGCCCCATTTTTCATTTGAGGCTGAAAGTAGGATATATACTTGCAGCTAGAGAACAGAGCTGCAAAGTTTCTTGTGATTTCTTTATTTTTTTATTTATGTATGTGTTTTTTCTACCTGAAAACAAATTACACTACCTATTGAACAGATGTTTCGAGTGTATTTTGATAATATATTACAGTGTGGATTATAGTGAATTTAGGGCTGACTGATACTCAGGAGGTACAATAGATTTTAACTTAAAGCAAAGGCTTTTTTTCTCATCAGAGTTGCAAATTAACATTCAAATATTTGTATGAAGATGGGTTGAAAGGGCTTCTGAAATGCTTCAGAGATGCTCTGGTCTAATGAAGAATGTGGTTTACCCTAGAGAGTGAGACGAAAGGAGCGAATTACAGCAGAGACTCATCAAACAATGAACACCAGGCCCTTATTAGATGAATATTACATGAAACTCCTTAATTTCATTTGTAAATGTGTATGCCTTCCTTGGAGTCTCCTCTCAAAGCCTTTGAAGTGGATACGATGTTGTGTCTGTTATGTTAATAACAGATTTAAAAGAAATTGATGATTTTAATACAACTGTTGTATGGTCACAACACTTTGGGGAATACTACCTTTACTTTGATTCCAGTTTATGTTTGTTAGTTCTTTTTTCTAAATTCTTGGCAATAAAACCACGCCACATGGCAGGGTGGGGCTGCTTTTTATGGCTGCAAAATGGGTTGTCCTACTCAGGTGCTTGATTCTTATTGGTCGGTGCAGTCCTCTAAAACACCAGTACCTGATTCAGGTAGGGAAAAAAGCCAGAGAGAAGACAGATGGCACGTTGTCAGCTGAACCTTCAGTCCCTCGTGAAGACGGCTTTGAGCAATTTGGTTGTTTGATTCGTGTTGCATTCACAGAGTCACTGGGGGACTTACGCAGCAAATGAGGTGAGTGATGCATTTTAAGCGAGGTGAGGCATTCATCTATGCACAGAATACACAAAGCTTAAAGTCTAATCTTGCAAATACTTCAGACAGTAGATTTGTCTAGAGCTGCAACTATAACTTATACCCTGGTACAAAAGTACCTGTGGGGAATTTATTAAAAGATTAAGATCACCTGGAGAAATCCCAGGCTTTGAAGCAACATTTGTACTGGAAGATTTAGCAGGACGAATGAAGATCTTTGGGCGTAGGAGGGGAGCAGTTTTTGAAAAGGCGTGCATGAAGGGGGGATAAAGCTTCAGGTGTGGGGAGTGAGAGATGTGTTGGTGTTGGTGTTGTCTTCCCCCCAGGAGCGGGACTCCGAGGCGGACAGATAGCGGGGCTGGCCGGGGTGTCTGGTGGCACCGGGGGGGGCTTGAGGAGGGCTGTGGTGGGATTGCATCACTGATGACTAAACAAGTCATTCAGCTCAGGCCTGTGATAACGTGCCAGGGCTCAGGATTTCAACAGCAGCCTGAAACCCTGGAGCCACAGAGCAGGGCAGGCCTGGTCTCGCTCAGGCTCAGGCTCAGGCTCAGGCTCAGGTTCAAACTCCAACTCAAGAAAAGGGAGAGGCATCAACATCCAACCCCTGCTGCATTCACTGCCACCCCCTCAACCTCGGAGGCTTCCTCATAAATCGTACAGTCCCAATCGCCTGCTCTGCACTAGGTGCCAGGGTCAGCCTCCATCTGGCCTCCAGCTTAACATTAAAAATCATCACTTTGGGAAAACTGTAATGAATCAGAATCACAATAAAAAAAAAAATCTGTTTTAGAAATTAACAAGGCTGTGTTATGTAAATGTGCGTTTCATATTTAAGACACATCCTGTAAGAATATTCCATGTGTTCTATCCTTCATTCCACCGGAGTCTGTATCTGTATTAAACCAGATTTCAGTGGTGTGAAGTGTACGAGACATGGGGATACTGCTTCACAAGCTAACGCTCACAATACCAGAAGGCATCCAATTCAAAAGTCAAAGAAGTAACTCAATTTGTTCCATTTTGCATGTTGGAAACTACATGGAATATCGTACTGTTTATAGGGAACTGTATATTGTATGTGTTTCTCCTGCAGCATGTAGTGCAAAATATGTTAAGCATGTTTTTTCATCAACAAGATACTGTACTGAGCAACTCTGTAATATGAATAAATATCCCAACCCTGTGCCCAGTTTTTCTTTCTTTGAGCATCTGAAATGATTACAGAGCCATTATACCACCCACACCCAACTTTCTCTGGTTTTCAGCCCCACAGCATTATTTTTTTTCATTAGCAAACATGGAGAATTTGAGACTCAGCCCACACAAACAACCTTTACTGTTTGGCAAATGAAGCTTATTAACAATTTAAAACATGCCCTGACTGTAGCCCACACAATAATGTCATTAAACATGTTTCTTCTTGCTAGAGAGATGCATCTCAAGTACTCCCAGTACACGTCTCCCCAGTAGTGCACATCAAAGGGAAAGACAAACTAAACATTACTTTTCCATACCTCAGTGTTTCACACAGTACTCCACAGTACGTGCGTTACCCGCTACAGATTCCATTCGAAGGGTTAGGCTTTGTAGTTTTTATAAAGCTAACTGCAGGGTTTATCCATAAAACCTTTAAGTTCAATAGAATTTTAAATCAAACCGAGCATCTGGAGGTTTGTGAGCATGTCCATTCACTGCCTGAGTCTGTTTTGTTTTTGGCTTCTGACAATCAATCTCCTTTGGGGACATTTCAAAATGTGAAATATTATTAACACCACAGAGCAGAGCAACATATTTTTAGCTCATGGTTATACATGTGGGTACACATTCACATATATGTAAATGCACCCTCCTGGTTTCAATGGCATGGAATGGTTCCCCCAACCCTCCTAATGGCCTCGAAATTCTAGCTACCTAACAATATCAGACTTTTAAGTGCATAGCCTCAAGCAATGTTAGTCTCTCAGACAACACACAAACAGTTTGGAATAGAGACAATGTGGAAGCTGCAGTGCTAAGACATTACCACTGTAAAACTGTGTATTGTGTGGTCAGGTTAACCTGCCGTGTAGGTGAAGCCATGAACTCAGCTGTATTGCTTAAAATGACTGTCACACGCACATGTAATCATTTACAATACATATCACCTGATATTTATTTATCTCACAATAATGACATTAGCACATTGCTAAAACTTTGTAATGTGATGCCTGTAGTCTGATGTCAATTGTTGCTTTTGACCGTGTTGTATACTTTTACATTGAATATAGACTAAATAAGCATTTTGAAAGATCAGGGATCAGAATTTTTAATGGGATTTTGATAAAAATTTTGGAAATTGTATAGACTAAACTATCTCTTTACTAATAAGAAAGAAGTAAGTAAAAGAATTGTTACAACCCTCCAGTCAATCTTGCAAACTTTTCTAATGTTTCTCCTCATAAACATATTCCCAATGGCATTAATATCTCTTGCATGGTGATTGGCTCTTCCAAAAAAAGACAAAGAATGCTACTTACACTGTTTACACTTCAACACATTCTAGATCATTTGTAAGTTTTGAAAATAAACTCCATATATAGTTAGCAGCACGTATGGAGCCTATACTACTTCAGCTGACATGAAAGTCTGTAAATTATCTCCCCTCTTCTTCTTCTTCCTACTTCTGAGTTCGACACTCGGAGAGGACACAGGTGAGAGCAAATGTTCCTACGGCAGGTGCAGTTACATCAGCAGCCAGCATGTTAAAAAAAATTAAACTGAAGACACTCACAGAGAGAGTGAAATTGCTGATTGTTCAGTGTTCGGGAAATGTTGATTATTCAGTTTCTATTCTAAGCAGCTGAGGAGGGTGATATGACAGTTTCATGCAGCACTTGCTAATTGAAAGCACAAACATGCTGCAGAAATGTTGTGAAGTGTCGGCATTACATTCATTAACTGCAGTGGTGGAATGTAACTAAGTACATTTAGTCAAGTACTGTACTTAATTACAATTTTAAGGTACTTGTACTTTACTTAAAGGTCCAGTGTGTAACGTGTTTAGTTGTTCATTAACAAAATCTGTGTTGCCCGTTCACAAACGTGTCCTTTTTCATGAATATTTACCACCACCATCAATTCCAAGTATTCCTTTTGGCTTGAAATTTTACATTTGCATTTGCATGAACTGGGGTAGACACTCCATATTCATGCGCCATCTTGAAATACGTTAGCCGGTAAGGGACATACAGGACATACCGCTCCGCCTTTCACGTTTTAGCTGTCACATGATAAACTCACAGGAGCTGCTAATGCTGCTAATGGGTATCGTCGCTTCCCGAAACAGGAAACATGGAGGACCACACATATTCAAAATCCAAATTTCAGGAACAGGAGTCTTCTTCTTTCCCCAGAAAAAAGGAAAAGGATATTGAAAAGAGCAAGAGACCGGCGTCATCAGAAAAAAAGAGTGAACATTGGAGCTGCCTTCCAAAGATGGAAAGACCTGATGAAGGAAAATGGGATCGAAAGAGACACCCAACGGCTACCGGAGCTGTAATACGTACTTTGTACTGCGTGGCGTGAGAGTTGATTGCGATATATGATCTCAATGCTAGATGGGAGAAATTCCCACACATTGGACCTTTAAGCCTTTACTTGTCATGCCACTTTCTACATCTACTGCGCTACATTTCAGAGAGAAATATTGTACTTTTTACTCCACTACATTCATCTGACAGCTTTAGTTACTGGTTACTTTCCAAATTAAGATTTTTGCACACAAAACACATGTAGTTTATAAAATACGATGTTGTATTAAAAAATAAACTACCCAACAATATACAGGCCTACAATTCCAGCTGAAATGATTAGACCATTAAACACTTAGATAGTTGATCGTTTCCAGTTTCTAAAATGTAAATATTGTTTTGCATTGAGTACTTTTACTTTTAATACTTTGAGTACATTTTCCTGATGATACTTGCATATTTTTTCTTAAAGTGAGGGTTCGGAGTAATTTCACCCTAGGGTCCTTTGCACCATGACCTATAGCCAAACACCCCCCCAGAAGCTTTTTTCACGTGGATCAAACATTGGGAGAGTTAGCATAATCAGCTGAATAGCTTAGCGCAGGGGCTAATGGATCCACGTTTGTATCTCGTGAATGACCCCACTAATAATGCCCGAAATGATACCAAACTTCTACACTAGTACAAATAGGTTATGCATTCATAAAACAATGGATTGGAAAGTTTGTAAGTACACCAGAAGTTTATGTAAATAACACTTGCCTGCTGGCTTCTGCTCTCTGCTGCTGCTGCTGTTGCTACCAGGCAGTAAGAGCACTTAGGGACGTCTACAAATTACAACACCAAAAAGAGATACAACAAAAATATTTATTAATTTAATGATTAAATAAGGTAATGTCTCCAAAATTACCTCAATTATAAAACTTAGTTATACTACAGCACTTACTTTAAAAAAAAAGTTAAATTAATAAATAATTATTTTTGTTGTATCTCTTTTCGCTGTTGTAATTTGTAGACGTCCCTAAGCGCTGTTATTGCCTGGTAAAGCAAGCAACGAGCAGACGAGGCAAGTATTGTTACATAAACTTCTGAAGTATGCCTACAAACTTTCCAATCCATCGTTTTATGAGTGCATAACCTATTTGTACTAGTGTAGAAGTTTGGTATCATTTCGGGCATTATTAGTGGGGTCATTTACGAGACACAAACGTGGATCCATTAGCCCCTGCGCTAAGCTATTCAGCTGATTATGCTAATGGTGCGTTCTTTTTGTCCACCGAAGTTGATCTACGAGTCGTTTTCCAGAGTTACGAACCGGAAGTTGCAAAAAGAACGCCACCGAGGTCGTATATACGACTCCTCAAGTCGTCTGAACTCAGAGGACCCCGAGTTCACTTTCAAAGATGGCTACGTTGCTTGCATCACACGTAGTAAACATTGTGGTTTTCTACAATTTTAAGCACTTTTGTCGTTGTTAAACCAAATGAAATTACGTCGTACATAGCACTGTATACTGCTACCTATAGGCATGTCGCTACAGTCTTATTATGAGTTAAATACCGCCTAATTAGTTATTTTGTAGCTTGTGCAGCTGAAATTGGCTAGAGACGCTCGGTTGCTATATGACAACAATGGCTTTAAGCAGAGTCTTGAGCAGAAAGCAGAGCAGTAGCCTAACGTTAACGTTAATCAAAACGTAATTTTCATGTATCAAACTGTGAGATATATTTGTGTAATATGTCAATAACTGGGTGAATAGAAACCTAAATGTTACTAAAAATGTTACAAAAATCCATCTTTTCTCCGACTCGTAGTATTGTGTGACAAAAAGAATGCAACAACCCGCGGTTATTCGTTTTTCGACATGGATGTGACGTCATACTCGAGCTACTAGTCGCGATTACAAGACTTCTGGGGGGTTGTTTGGCTCGAGGTCATGGTGCAAAGGACCCTAGGGTGAAATTACTCCGAACCATCACTTTAAGTAAGATTTTCAATGCAAGAGTTTTACTTGTAACAGAGTATTTTTACAGTGTGGTATTAGTACTTTTACTTTAAGTAAAGGATCTGAGTACTCCTTCCACCACTGATTACCTGGAATGTGTCTGGAATTACCTGAAGTGTTACAGTATGGTCATGCCTTTATGTGACTGTTGAGTACAAGCCTTGGTCCTATTGCCTATCGGCTAAACTGGTGTTCTTCCTAGAGTATTTAGTATTAGAGTATTTACATCATTATATTTACTTATGGTAATTAGTGTGTGTTTTGGCTGTTTAGTGGCAGAAGACATCAGTGTCCATCAGCTGGAGCGGTTAGTGGAGATGCTGACGTCTACGGAGTGCGAGGAGCTTCTGTTCGCCCTCTCTCACCCAGAGGAAAACATCTTCAAGCACGTTGAGCGCCTCTCACCACAAAAAAATCAACTCGATCTTAAGCCTCGAGCCAAGAGAGACACCTCATCTGCTGCAGGTCAGTTACACAACTCCGGCACTTTAGACTAATGAGTGCATTATAGGCAGAAATGGAAAGAGTACTACAATATTTTCTCAAGTAAAAGTACTGTTACAATAAAGACTTTTTACTAAAGTAACAGTACTTGTTTAAAGATGTACACAGATAAAAGTAAAAAGTAGGTCAGTTTAAATGTACTCTGAGTAAACGTTACTGTGTTACATTTTTGAAGGGAGGTAGGGGAGGGGTATTTGATGTTATGCTACATGATAAAACTATTGAATAAAAAAAATACTACCAAGGTGCCCTTGAGCAAGGCGCCGAACCCCCAACTGCTCGGGGCGCTCCTCCAAGGAGCAGCCCCTTCACTCAGACATCTCTCCATTACCCCACAGTCACATTAGCTACAAAAGAGAGCGACATGCACTCGCTTGTGGGCGCTCCTGGGCGTGCCTAGCCTACTCCTGGTTGCTTGGCAACAGTAAACAGAAATTCTGCGGTGCTACCTTCAAGCACGTCTTAAAAGTTACTTCAGAGGTATTGTTAAGTCACAACAACGATGTTTTTGGATTTAAAAGTATTTATTTCTCGATAAAAGTAACAAAATATGAGATAAAACGCCAAACATATCAGATATATACAGAAATACGATGTCCTGAAGCTTTTTCCACCATCTTGAATTATTTTCTTCGACTGGAGCCACTGACCTACGTCACGCTGCCCCTTCACTCCGATTGGCTGTCGCTTTGTCGCATCGCTCCGCATTTGCATAAAATAGACTTCTTGTCTATTTTGGCCCCGCCTTGCTTGTGGCAGCGGCGAGCTCGTCGCTGGCAAACGGCCACTCCCATTGAAAATGAATGGTAGCCTGTTGCTTTGTCTCTGTCTCTTGTAGCTAATGTGACTGTGGGGTAAGTGTGTGTGTTGCAGTGTTGGGAGTAACGAATTACAGTAATGTATTCCTTTTTGCTGTAACGCAGTAATGTAACGCATTACTAATTACATTTCGGTAATATTATACTCGTTACAATCATTTTAACGCAACATTTAGAGGGGTTTTGTTTTTTTAAGAATTCGCCCAACACCGCGAAACATTTCTTCAGAGGAAAAATAAATCCGCGAGTATTATTTCCTGTTTCTGTATTCGATGGTTGAGATGACTGCAGAGACAGATACATTTGCGAGATGGATATTATTTTCAGGAGTTATTACGTTCCCGTTCCCGTAATAACTCGTGGTCAGAGCCAGAACCAAAGATACGGACAACATCTGTGTCCCAACAGGTGACGGTACGTCAGCGAGGACAGCAGTGTGTCCGAGCTGCTACACAGATAGAAACATTGAGAATGAATGTTTAGGCTTGCTGCACATAAATATCATATCATTTTATCAGTCGTGGAAAGTAACTATGCCGTACTTCAATACAACTGTACTTTTAATTGCATATTTTCATTTTCCCCTATTTGCCTATTGTACGTTTTACTTCTCTATTTTTATAGCTTTAGTTACTTTGCATATTCATATTAATTATACAAAATATTATGAATAATCTATGATGTATTAAAGTAGATAAAGAGGAGACTTTATTAATCCGGTGGTGAAATTCACAAGCTAGCTGCCAAGTCAAACTTCCGCTGTTATTTTGGTGAAAGTAAGCATTTTGGTGTAAAGCATTACAATTCAGAGACAGTAATATTGTAATATAACTAATTACTCTCAAATGACAGTAATTAGTAATCTATAATGTATTACATTTTGGAAGTATTAAGGTATTAAGTGTATTTTTTGGTGAAACAAGGATGCTTCACACAGAAGATCTATACAACCACCACAGTTTCAAGATTAGTGTCACCAATTCACTCTCCGACCAAATGTCTCCCCTTCTCTTCCTGAGTTATACCTTTGAATAATGGAAAGAAAAGTGTTTTTGTGACCTTTGACCTTTTCGATGTTAAAAAGTCATCACTTCATAATTTTATCCAATTAGACATTTGTGTGAAATGTCATAATTAGCATATGAATTATTGAGTTATGGCCAATGTGTACCAAAATATAACCAATTCATCCCTGAATCCAAGTGGATGTTTGTGCCAAAGTTTAAGAGATTCCCTGAGATATTTCATTCACAAATGAACAAAAAGAGCTACAGTATGTACACCACGGCGGGGGCCACAAGCATTAACAGGCTGCAGAAATGAAATGTCCTGCCTCTGTAACAGCAGAATGAAACATCACCAAGGCACCCATCAACAGAGACGAAAAGGCAATACTGCATAAACTCTACAGCAGCCCCAAAACACACACATTAAAGTAGAGAGCTTGCACGGTTTTTACACACCGCTTAATGCAACAAACACAACGTTACGTTTTTCCTCCGTATGGTGAGTAACAAAGGTCAATGCGTTTGTTGTTTTAGTCACCTGTCTGAACATTGGTCTGAGTTTTGTGCACCGCAAAGTCCTTCACAATCTGACCTAGGTTCAACCTCTCAAAGAGTTTGGAGCTGAAAGAGGCTCCGCAGTCACAGCTGTGACTGTCACAAATAGCAGAAAGGCCTCACAAACCTCACTGAAGGTAGAACTTCTAAAGCAAATAAAGTCACAGCAGGCAGACCCACCACGAAAATACTAGCATTTTGTGTTTTAGCTTGACCCAGCATGCACCTGTTGTTCACCTAGGTGTATTTGATTTGGGTCAATTAGCATGCTTGTCAAGTGGTGCATTAAATCAATGATTAACATTATAGATGCACCCTTTTTTTTTTTTTAAACCAATGCCAGACAATAATGCTATAATCCTAACTATAACCAGGGATGGATAGAGAACTAGAACAGTATACTCCATTCAAAGTACTGTTACTTTAAAGACATTTTACTTGGGTAAAGTTGTTGTAAAAGTGTAATTACAGTAGGTGAAAATAAAAAGTAGGTCAGTTACAATGTTGAGTAAACATTACTGTGTTACTTTTTTATTTTAAAGTTTATTTTTAGTACGAAACTTCCTCTTTGAGAGAAATATTTTACTTAAAGGTCCCATGGCATGAAAATGTCACTTTATGAGGTTTTTTAACATTATTATGAGGTCCCCCAGTGGCTAGAAATGGCGATAGGTGTAAACCGAGCCCTGGGTATCCTGCTCTGCCTTTGAGAAAATGAAAGCTCAGATGGGCCGATCTGGAAGGTTACCTCCCCTTTCTCTGCTTTGCCCGCCCAGAGAATTTGGCCCACCCATGAGAGAGAGAGAGACATCATGGCTTTCAAACGAGCAAAGTGGCAGTTGGTCAAGGCCACACCCCCACACTCCACCTTGCCCCCCCTCTCTCCTCCTCAATAGCATTTAAAGCTACAGACACAGAAATGGCACGTCCTGAGGAAAGCTCATTATAGGACTGGCTCTAGTGGCTGAATAATTAATAAAAGTAGACTTCAGATACAGTATTAGGGGACCACTAAGGTCTATATAAAAGACTTCAGATACAGTATTAGGGGACCACTAAGGCCTATATAAAAGAGACTTCAGATACAGTATTAGGGGACCACTAAGGCCTATGTAAAAGAGACTTCAGATACAGTATTAGGGGACCACTGAGGCCTATATAAAAGAGACTTCAGATACAGTATTAGGGGACCACTGAGGCCTATATAAAATTATCCAAAAAGCAGCATGCCATGGGACCTTTAAAAGATCATAACTTTACCCTGTACTGAGATTCTTTGAGGGGCAGGCTGCAGATGTTATTTAGTGTCCCACTGGGCATTTATGTATATTGGTATGTGTATATATCCTTTTTTGGTCCATTTTCTTGCACTCTTCAATGTCCACTTCTTGTCCTTTTGAAATTACACAATTTTGTTGTTTGTTTGTCTTTTGTTACTT
Source organism: Perca fluviatilis (assembly GCF_010015445.1). NCBI lineage: Eukaryota > Metazoa > Chordata > Actinopteri > Perciformes > Percidae > Perca > Perca fluviatilis. The sequence continues at coordinate 11,324,650 of NC_053116.1, forward strand.
ATTCCAACTTTTGACCAAATTCTGATGTGCTATGTTCTGTTTGTTGTGTAATTGTATTATTTTTCCAAGCACTTTTTTCAAAAAGCAACATACAGTATAAAAAAAAGACTACTAACGCCTCATATTCACTTCAGCTGAACTCTAGAATGCGTTTTTGTACAAGAACGTTGAAATTGCTTTAGGAAGGGCTTTCTTCATGGCCAGTAAGCAAGTCAAAAAAAGTACAATTTATGTATAAAGCGCTTTTCACAGACGTAAGTCACAAAGGGCTTTACAGGGGCATAAAACAACATAGAACAAAGAAAGTATAATAGCCAGTGGGAATTATTACAGCGACCAATACATCTTTCAACGTACGTCTGGACATGTGAGTATAGTTTTAAGACAGACTTGGCAAAATGCGAACACATCCTCGAAGAGTTACACGCTATTGGCTGTAATAAGGTAGAAATGAAGTCCACCCTTAGACCTGTCTGTTTCTCACACGTCCAGCTCAGCTTGGGGAGTGTCTGGCAGCAGGCTGACTGTCAGAGACCTGCCCGTCTGAGGGCCATATGTTTTGTGTTTACTAGATAGTGAGGCGCAGTGCCGGACGGCCCTGACAGACTGGATGCTGAGGTACGGCGATCAGACCTACTACGACAGGCTTTCTCGCGCCTTGCAGCACATCGGCAGAACAGACATTGCCATTGGTGAGAAACAAATGGAGAGAGAAAGAACCCATGTGACTCATTTAGCACTGAATCATTTCTTTTCATCTAATATAATAATTCTGTGTGGTGCCACTAACGCAATGGGTTTCATAATAAAATAGCTCACTTTGTATGTACAGTACAGTGTTGTCTCAGCATGTCCCTTGACAAAAAGAAACTGGAACAAAGCCTTAATTTGGCTACATGGCGGTGTGTTTTCAAAAATGGTTCATTTCGGTCAAGAAGGCCTCTTCGAGACTTTAACAACCATGCATAATTGCTTCATTACTTTGAGATTTGTTTTAATTGGAACTTCAAAAGTGGCATATTTTGCAGACTGCCAGTCTTTGGCATGTGTTGCAGTCCAGCGTGCGTACAACTCCACAGCCGAGTGGCGTTGGATAGAAGGAGGTGTAAATGATCTGACAGAGGACTCAGTGGAGCTGACACCAGCCACAGAACAAACCATCTGCTCCTTTCATCAGCAGCTTTGGAGCAAAAAAAAAAAAAAGACAAGGAGAGGAGAGGATGGGAAGAGATGAGTTATGACATTGGAGGGGGAGGGGGGGCCCAGTGGTGGCTTTGATGAAAAAGACTGTGTAGATGCAAAATGCAGCAATTATCGTTCACTTGATTGCAGTTGTGAAGAGATCTACTCATATGTACAAACTTGAGTGGTTCATTTTGTTTTGTTCTGAACCGAAGGACGCCAGTTGCTCTCCTGGCAGAACTAATTAGGTTCAGGGCGAGAAAACAACAATTAAATTCAAATGTTCACTCTTTTAAAAGTATGAAATGCATACACTTTCAGAATTTGATGTGACATAGAGATACTTTTAGATTGGCCCTGTGCTTGTTTTTTTTTTTACAGAAGTGGGGAAGAACATCAACCAGGACAAAGCCTTGAGCTTGAAACGCTACGTTGAAGACTATCACAAATATGTCAACTCTTTAAACTTCCCACCGGTACAATTAGACACAAAGGGCCAACCGCATGAAGAACAGAAGGCCAGAACACGAACACGAAGAGGTAATTTATCCTAAAGCTTGAAGGAGTCACATTAGTTTAGCACACTATAAAATAGAATTAGCGATGGAGAACTGAGTCTTTTAACATGTCTAAGCCAAAATATCTTTGGCTATTGATGTCAAGAGGAGATTTTTGGGTTATCCCTCTGGAGACTGTCTGAATGACAAATGATAAAATGTTCCGCTGAACCCTGAATCTATTAAGTGTTTAGATGAGATGCCGGATTAGATTTGGTGGCCGTGGGCATGCTTCCAACTCATTACTTCTCAACATCAACACTCTCACTATATGAGTAGTATTTCCCAGGATACCTAAAAATTCAAAAAATGTAATTATCACCTGTCCATTTTTTACATTTTATCCCGGGTGCTTCATTCAAGCTAAAACTTGACAAAAATGCTCCCACTGTCCTTTGAGATGATAAGTGTATCCGTCCTGTTTGTGCTTTGTGTCTCTGTGTCTCTGTGTGTGTGTGTGTGTGTGTGTGTGTGTGTGTGTGTGTGTGTGTGTGTGTGTGTGTGTGTGTGTGTGTGTGTGTTAGTAAGGGATCTGACATGGCGTGACCTGGATCTGATCGTGGAGCGGGCCCCCGTTGCTGTGTATCAGAAGGGGCCTATGGATGCAGCTCTACCCCTCTTGTATGGCATTCTGCTGGGCTTCGGAGGCACCTTGCTCACAGGCGTCTCGATACTTGCCGTCATCGTACACATCTCCCTTAGAAAGCAGCAGAGCTGTCACCGCAGGGTCACCGGGAGCCCCAGCAGCAAGCTCACGGTTGGAAATGTAATATTGAAAGATGCAGCTTCTGTGAGGTCAGAGGCTGCAAAATAAGCCGCTTAGGGGTTGAAATGGTCACACGTAAATAAAGGCAAAATAGACTATTTGTTTTACAGATGTGTCTTTTATGGAAGATTTAAAATGCCAAAATCTTTCAATCTCTTTGTCCACAACAATCAGCAGAGCCAACATAGAAACCCAATATCGATTCCACCACACCACAACTAATTATGACAAATATGACAAGTATAATGCAGTTTCAGATAAAGTAATTATCCATGCTGTGTATTGCTAGAGCGGTAGGCATTATTGTCTTGCCAGTGGGTAGATGACTAGCGGTGTGACAGATGCGCTGGAACCCAGCCCTCATACCAAAGGTTGTTCCGGTGTTACTGTGATAGTGATGCCACTCTCTATTTCCCCTCCAAGTGACGGCAATGTGCCCGTCTGGCATCGAAGAACAACTAATTATCCAGCCTGGCGCCTGCTTCCTTCGGAGCCTGCCGATACCTCCACAGGCAATCCAAAAGACTAATAACAATGACAATGCTAGCAGACAATGGAGCACTCTTGGTTGTGATGGCAGCTTCTGGCGGGTGACAGAAGCCAAATAGAAAACACAGAGCTGTATTTTTTTTTGGAACGTGTGAAGTAGCGAGGATTGTTAGCAAGCTGAAATTACTTGATATACGAGATGCTGCGGCAAAGTGGGTCCAGAAATTGGCATTGGAAAAGATCAGAATAAAAAAAATTGTCTGTATTAGAAGATTCAAAATAACTTTGGTTAACACGTGCAAGCTTAAATTAAGAAAATCATTTGCAATAACAAGGCTATTTTCACATACTCTGCCGAGTAGGTTTCATAACAGCTAGACAGAAAATGCGCTCGTGGCACTGGGGTACTTTCTCGCTTCTTGTTCCCAGTTTCTTACGCTAGCCCTACTTTCTTCTTCGTAATTGAACTAATTACTTCATTATACAAATCGGGCCTAATGTGATTCAGGAGGCAGACAGCTTGGATTAACAGTGGCACTAAGCAGCAATTACAGACAATTAGTTCATAAATCAACATTTAAACAAATCATAGTGCCAAACACGACTGCATGAGCAACGCTCTAAAAAGGCCAAAAGGGCATTATGGATTTGAGTTTTGACTTATTACCTAAATAATGGCCTACATATTCTGACACACACTACATGCTCTTCTTCTGTAGTCATATTATAGTGCTCTTTTTAATTGATACTGTAATTCATAAACCAATGCATACTTGATTTAAAGGTTTGAAGATTTGGCTTCGTAAAGCAAAAGCAGTAACATACAGTGACGGCACTTTGTTAACAGTTTGTCGTTCTCGCCATGTGTCTTTAGGACAACGTTGTGTTTCACCTTCATTACGAAGCCTCCCAGGTGGCACACAGCACAACTCTTCACAACAAAACTTCCTCTGTCCTTCAGTTTTTTTCCCCCCTTGCTGGCTGTTAGGATCCCGCAGGTGCTGACTATGACAGGTTCACCTGCTGTGGGCTCACCTGTATTCCTGTAAGCAGTGGAGAGGAAAGCCAGAGTACTGTATGCCTGAATGACTCCCAGAAACAACATGCCACATGGGGCCTGCATCATGGTTGTGACACTCCTTAGCATAGCCAAGGTCCCACTGGTAAGCTGCTCTTAGTGGATAAAGAAAACTATAAAACACCTCGAGCCTGTCGAGGCACACTGCATAACTTTAGATATATACCCTACAGTGCACAATTTCATATTCTATAGAGCCGAGCCTGATCATATGATTGTCTGCTACCCCGGCCCTTTTAAGATGCATTTCATACAGGGCAGTGAAAATGAGCACCGGAATAGGCCAACGTTCATTTCAAGCCATTCTCATGCAAAGGGATGAAGCAATCACAGACGTCATGGATGAATAGAGAAAGAATCTGACATGAAATTGACATTTACAGCCAAGGCGAAGCCAACGTGCGAGGGTACGGTTTCCGGGCGTTTTTTTATTCTCATGTAAAATAGGGCTTTTTTCTTCTTCTTTTTTTTTTCATTACGGTGGTTTCTTTTGGGTTATTTAATAGTTGGTGGAGCAGCAGCTTATCAAACTGGATTGTCTGAGGAGGGCACATCTGTCTCTTGTCATTGGCTCAGCTCAGCATAGGGAGTCAAGTGTTTGTCTGGATGAAAATGTAGATGGACGGGATGTGATGCGTGCCAAGGGGACGCTCAGAAAGAGAGGCTGTGTCCTTGATGTGCTGAGGCTGAGCGTTCTGCACCAGGGCCTCTGGGGTGTGCTTAGTGTCACTGAAGGCTTTAACTTCCCCCCTTCCTCCATTTGCATCTTCATTCATCTACGGGGCCACTGAGGTGCTGCAGTCCCCACTCAACCATCACTCTCCCTTTGCTCAATATATATGGATCACAGGAAACAAGATCACAACACCAGCTCTTTTACAGTCAGACTTTTTTTTTATTTTTTTTTTTTTTTTAAACGTCTCAGCTCCAGCTCTCACAACTTTGTCTTTCATGGTTTCCTTGGGGGAATCTGAGACTTCTTCAAAGTTTTTTATTTTACTGCTGATCAGAGGAGAGCCGCTCTGTGAGTTTACAGATAAAGCCACAGTGCCATCCAGTGGTCACGACAGGTCATTACAGCAGACAATCAACAGAATTATTGAAATAAGAGTAGAGAATTGTGTTTGTTTTTTTTGTTTTTTTATAACTACCTAAGAGCAGGTTTAAATGGCTGTAATAAACCTGCAAGCTGTAAAAGCAGAAGATATTATGAATGTATTGTCGTATCAAGTGATGGCACTGTGAAAAGTAAAAGTCCTTCTGAATTCAGATTCTCCAGATTGTTGAACTGCACGTTAACGCAAATATCTCATCAGCCAATCACAGCATGCACATATTACGTCAAACTGGTTTCCTGAACATGACAATGAGTTCACTGCACTGCAAATGGCCTCCACAGTCACCAGATCTCAATCTGATAGAGCACCTCATGGATGTGCAGCCGATCAACGGAAGTACATATTCAGGATAAAGCCTGACATCCGGTGAGTGATGTCAGGCTTTATCCCTCACACTCCGCTCTCAAACTCTGTTCCCTTCGGGAAACAACAACAGACTTCGAGTTATCAAGCTACACGCTGAAAATGGCGAGTTCAGAAGAAAATTTGGATCGTGCAACAAGGCAGGCCTGCTTGGTTCTTTCGGGGAATGATTGTAAAGATTTACAAAGAATACGTTTACGGCATTTCCTCTCTAATTGGGACTTTTTGGAACTGATTGGTGGGATTACTATGGACGAAGTACACACGGCGATACACTGGTAAGAGCTAGTTTTAACCATTTATCCAGCGAATTTAAATAGCTCACGTTACTGTATTGGTGTGAACAGTTAACTTCATTTAATATTGTATGCGGCATTTTCTTTTGCGGGGTGCAAATGTTCCACCAAAACAAGTTCCTTCCCAAAGACTATTTAGCAGAGCCACCATCGCTGCATCTGGGGCTTAGCGCTGCCCAACCAATCACCATTGTGATTGGTTTAAAGAAATGCTAACAACCCAGAGCGGTCTTTTCTCCTCTCCCAGAATGTGGAGGAGCCGACCAGGGTTCGTGCATGGGGCTGGGTGGTGGTGGTGGTGGTGGTGGTGATGATGATGATGGGGGTTGCTATGATTGATTTCTGTTATAGGTAGGTCTAGCAACGTGATAATGTGTCAATATGAACCAAAACGTGTTTCAAGAACCTTGTTGAATCGATGCCACACAAAAAAAAGTTCTGAAGGCAAAAGGGGGTCCAACACGGTACTGCTAGTACTGTGTGTGTGTCTAATAAAGTGGCCCGTAAGTGTATTTAGTGAGTAACATTTTGTACTTTTACACAAATAACTACAATTTGTTTTTTCCAAAGTGACGTACACTGGATATAGTTTTTTTTAAATTATTATTATTGCTGCTTTCCCTCTGAGAGCAGCTGTGGAGAAGATTTGTGAAATGCAAGAGAGAGAGGGGAGTGGATGGCCGTAATGGGATGCAGTTAGACAGCTGTTTTTAGAGAGCAAGGCCCACTGAATCACCAAGCAGTGCTCTTGTCACAATAATGGGAAGGCCAAAGCTGTGTGTGTAATGTCTTGGGTACTTGTGTGCGTGTAGATGTGCAAAAAATAAAAAATAAAAAGACATTTCAATTGCAAATTTCCCTCTTCAAGTGAAAAACAAAAAGGATGACTGAGTGTTACTACTGCATGGCATAAAGCACATTGGGTTGAAGCTTAAAGCATTTCATATATGCTTAAATAAACCTGAAGACTTTAAAATACAAACAGTGATAACACTTTATAATAACCATCATTAGTAAGTGGCAAATTTATCGTTATTTAAGCTTTAGTTAAGTTATTTTACGGTTAAGCAATTAAATGATGCTTTATAATGTTTGCTAATCTTCGTTCATGTTATAATCTGTTATTTTATCATTAGTTTAGTGTCATATACAATACATTTGTTTATACATTGAAATAGATAGTTAATACTTTGTCAATGATTATTACTTTGTAAAGCATCTATAAACATTATGTGGATGTTATTGTAAAGTTGCAACTTATAATAATTAGTTAATGATTAAGAAGTGGTTTACAAAGCATAAACAAACATTCATTTGGCCACATTAACCACCACCACTGGAGCAGTTGGAGGTTAAGGGCCTCAGTCTGGGGATTGAACCGACAACCTCCCGGTCACGAGCTCTCTTCTCTAACCTTTAGGCCACCACTGCCTAAATACTACGCCTACTACGCTACTAGCAGTAACATGCCTATTCACTTAAGTTTCCTAACAGTTTGCCATTTACCAGTGATGGTTATTGTAAAGTGTTACCAAAACAGGTCATTAGAGACTGATCAATCTCACGTTTGTTAATATCTGCTGACCCAGAGTTTTATATCACGACACCCAGTTCAAAAGACTAGGCTTGCAGGCTTTGTGACAATCGTCATTCAATTCAATTCGGCTCAAATTTAAGACTTGATAAATCACCAGCAGAGTTAAATCCCCTCCCCCCACCCCGATGAAAGATGAGCCATGATAGAGACGTAAACAAAAGCAGCAAAGGGCTTTGGATAATGGCTGCCTGGCGTGTCTGTTTACTCCGATAAAAGCAGAGACGTCTCCTCTGAGCTTCAGACAGGTGGGTTTCCTCTGCAGACAGAGGTTCCCATGGGACAACGGGAGAGCAAATCAAAACAGGTCTGAACCACCGTTTTAGTGAAAAACACTGCACAACACACCAATTGTTCCCTTATTTTCAGCGTGTGAGCTTTGTGTTTTTGAAATGAACGAGTATCATACGGAGAACTGTATGGGGCGCTTTCATGAAGAGCTCAGCGGAAAGCTAACTTGCAAATGTTTGCGTTAATGATTCGGATGTATTTAAGCAGTTGAAGCAAAGGGGCGATTTCACTAACGCTTGTGTGGTCAATGGTCTCCTGGCAGACATTTGTAGACACTCAGACACGGCTGGTCTTTGTCTCCAAAGACTGATTCAAGTGTCTGCCGAGCCACGCTCCTGTCAGTTCAATTCTTCAAGCCGGACTTTTTATAGCATGTCAAGAAGTGAAGTGAAACGGATGGCTCTTGCAGATTTTCCAAGCAGTCCGTTACTCTTACTGTGCATGAGTCTAATCAGCTCTTTAAACAACCCTGTCGGTCTCTTACAAAAACATCTAGTCCTACAGGATTTGCTGTGTTTATGACCACATATTCACAGCTGTATCGACATCCTGTCAATGGCGATGACGAACCCCAAACAACATGAAATGTCAATCCCCCTCCCCCCCTTCCCGAAATGAACATTCAATACATAAATATACAGTAAATTATGGTTCACCATTGGACATCAAAGCTTTTCTCTCTTTTATGTCCTTCTTGGCCCGGGAGTTTATCCTGCAAGATTCTCAAATTGAATGAAGTAATTGTGCACAAGCTTTTCAATTATGATTGTGTAATAACACTCATAACACTGATGACATGTTGCAAAGCATCATGTGGCGTTCCCCATGTTGTAGAGTTGTTTAGGGACTTCCCTTAGCGTTGCACCACACTGCGTTGTTTGGCATTGTCTTGTCTAATTTCCCCTCTGATTTGGAGCAGTTCAGCAAGGAGCTAGTATCTGTAGTCATCGCACTGCTGGTTTTTATCTAATAAGACAGGAGGGCAAACAGTACCTGCCGCTCAGTTTAATGAGTCGATGAGATGATAACACCTCAGTGAGGTCAGTCACATACATACATACATACATACATACATACATACATACATACATACATACATACATACATACATACATACATACATACATACATACATACATACATACATACATACATACATACATACATACATACATACATACATACATACATACATACATACATACATACATACATACATACATACATACATACATACAGTACAGGCCAAAAGTTTGGACACACCTTCTCATTCAATGTGTTTCTTTATTTTCATGACTATTTACATTGTAGATTCTCACTGAAGGCATCAAAACTATGAATGAACACATATGGAATTATGTACTTAACAAAAAAGTCTGAAATAACTGAAAACATGTCTTATATTTTAGATTCTTCAAAGTAGCCACCCTTTGCTTTTTTGATAACTCTGCAAACCCTTGGTGTTCTCTCAATGAGCTTCATGAGGTAGTCACCTGAAATGGTTTTCACTTCACAGGTGTGCTTTGTCAGGGTTAATTAGTGAATTTTTTTCCCTTATTAATAAAAAAGCAAAGGGTGGCTACTTTGAAGAATCTAAAATATAAGACCTGTTTTCAGTTATTTCACACTTTTTTGGTAAGTACATAATTCCATATGTGTTCATTCATAGTTTTGATGCCTTCAGTGAGAATCTACAATGTAAATAGTCATGAAAATAAAGAAACACATTGAATGAGAAGGTGTGTCCAAACTTTTGGCCTGTACTGTACATCCATCCATCCATCCATCCATCCATCCATCCATAGCTTTATCTTCTTGTGCCAGCTTTGGTTTATGATGCTGTTTATGAATGTAATTCAAATTAATTCCTTTACTCCCTTTCCCCTTAAAAACTAACATTGAAAATATAATGAAAAAAAATAAATAATGTTTGAGCTTCTCTGCCACCTCAATTTCAATTTCTCTGTTGGTAGTTTTTATCGTGCCATAAAGGTCAACGTCTTATGAAATAATTGAACACGTGTGATTACTTTTAATGCAATAATGTTACCGGGAAATGAAATAAGTCATTACATCTACAAAACACAAAAGAGAAAATACAAAAATGGCGAGCGGGTTGAGCAGTACTTTCCATCAGACATGGGGCTGTGGCTTAATTTAACTATAAATAATGAACCATCCTCCAGTCAGAGACGCAGACTCGATAATGTTATGCCTTAATTAATCACACGAGAATGTTCCATTGTTGGTGCATTTAATTGCTGTTGAACTACTGGAATGAGACAATGCACAACATTAATTAATATCAGCTATCAGTGGTCAGATGTGCCCTCAGCAACTTTGTAAACAAACCCTGTCCAAAGACAATTTGCTGACATTGCACAATCAAGATTTATGATTCCCCGGCTGCAAACTGGTTTGTTAATTAATCAAAATAGATCCCCAAACATAGGTCTACAAAATGCATATGCAAAGCACCAACTGCTATCGCTTGATCATTGTCAAAACATCCATTATTTTAAATTTCCAGAAATGGTTTTGGTTGTCGTTGTCATCCTCTGTCTTACAGGCCCACCGCCCATTTCCCTGGCTCTTTATTAAAGCGCTCCAAATTCAAATCTTGATTCTGAAAGGTCAGAGCTGAATATTTTCTCAGGGTCATCTCTTCATAAAAGCCGACGAGCGCTAAATGACAAGGTCCCATGCCCCACGAGGAGATAGAGCCTCTGACACCGTGCAATTAGTCTCAATAGTATGAAACCACTGGGCGTGTAAACAAATTGAATACATTAATCTCTGCGTCTCAAATATCTAAAAGGGACCTTGTTAATTAAACCATCATGGTCAATGAATGTGCAAGGGGTGTAAAATTAATTTTTATGTGAACTTGCAATTACAGGGATTGAGAAGCTAGCCCATTATAACAGGAGCTCATTTGAAACAGGATTTAGCTAGAAGCATTTCATAATTCAGTGTAATCATCATTTGACCTCCAGAAAGGATGGGGGAGGGGTTCTACCTATAGCTTTACTGATAAGGGCCAATTATAAATAATAATAATAATAATAATAATAATAATAATAATAATAATAATAATAATACTACATTTTATTTATGGGCGCCTTTCATAGCACTCAAGGTCACCTTACAGTTTAAAACAAGCAAAAATACAGTTAAAAAGGCAAATAGTATTAAAAACAAACATTTAAAAGATTGAGATAGAAAATTAAAATAAAGCAATCAATCCATTATTTTGATGGAGAGTGTATCATATGGGGTAGGCCTTACGGAAAAGGTGGGTTTTGAGGGAGGCACAATATCAAGATGGTCAAATTAAAAGGCCTATAGTAATGAAAAAAAGAATAAAGGCAGTACACCACAACTTTAAATGTAATGAGGGCAGGTAGAAATAAAAAAAAAAAAAGGCCGAGCAGTACCACAGGGCAGCCCTCCACTGATAGGTGGGTGTATTCTAGATGCGAGCTGGCAACTATAGAGTATTACTGGTGTTCAAATCAATCTCAGCAAAGTGCCCCTGAGAAAGGCACTGCAACTGCAAACGTGCCTTTACCCTGACTGACCCTTTACTGTCACTTCTGAAAGAATGGATAGAGGCAGTGGCATGTGTCCCAATTCCATACTACATACTCATTGGGTACAGTACTACTGCAGTGTTTCTCTGGAGTACTGCAGGTGGTACGTGAGATTTTTCTTCATGCATAATTCTTAAAATAATTCTACTGTAATACCGAATGAATTTGGTGATGGCTTCTAAACATTTGGAATGAAGGCTAGCATTTCATCGTTTTTCAGTTACACGGTTGTTGTTAAGCCTAAACATTACCAACTACAGTATACTGCATTGTTAATTGTCTTGGTATACTGTATTTGCAGTTAGTTTTCAGGGAAATTAAACAATACGTGTGCTGGAATATGTCTGCAATACTGCAATGTTGGAATGACAAAGCTAAATGTTATACCAAGGACTGAATACTTTGTTTTTCTACTTTTTCCTGTAGCTGTCCTACTATATTTTGTAGCTGTGAGCAACTCTTCAACTATTTCTTCTGTGCATCAACAAGACACTCAAAAATCCTGCACGTGTAGCATGCATAGTGACTGTTTTGTGTATTTAACTTTGTAATTTCTCCACACTACATGTTCAACAACTGCTTAGAATTAGTATGTTACACGCGATTGGGACGTAGCTTATGTTTATGTATAACTGGGACGTAATGTGTGAAGAAACAGTCATGTTCTTGTTCCTTATGAATTCAAACATTTAAAGACAAGAAAACCAGCTAAGAGTGTCTTAATGGCTCAAACTAATTATTCAGGCCCAAGCAGCAAAAGGCTTCTACAGACAGGCCTCAACACACACACACACACACACACACACACACACACACACACACACACACACACACACACACACACACACACACACACACACACACACACACACACACACACACACACACACACACACACACACACACACACACACACACACACACACACACACAAATTAAAGCTGATGGCCATAGAAACCTTGTAATCACTCGTGGTGCCAATTTGCTGCAGAGAGGAAGGAGAGCAGAGGAGCAGATGTGTGCCAGAATACCTTAGGATGGTTTCTTAATAGCTTCATAAATCCATTCAAGTATCACAAGCATACCAACACCACTGTCAGCCACCACATGCCTTTAAGCACCTGCTACACAAACACAAGTCAGTTGGCCCACATATTTGCTCTTCGTTACAATCACTGTAACTGGCAACAATTAAAAGTTATTTTGGTTGTCGGTACTTTTTTTTCTGCCTGATGGAAAATGATGGAGAAAAATAGAGTTTGCGAGACATCAAAGTGATGGAAGTGCTGATGTTACAGTATGTGTTCCACCTTTCATTTGTGTTTAGCCTGTCTCAGTGTCTTGCCTCCTCAAGGACACTTGGCCAGACTGCTCAGCTGGCTGTAGCACACAGCTGTGGCTGTGCATACTCAGTTAATTACAGGAGCACTTCGGTATGACTGCACAGTCAGCAGGTTCCCTCCACAGTTACTGTGAGAGGTGGGCGAACTGAGCCTCAGAGTTCTCCTCATTATCTGCTCAGCGCTCACTTGTGCTGGTGTGTACCACCCCCTGTCAGTGGAGTCAAGTACTGATTACTGTGCCCATCCACAAAGTTAAACATTTTATTTAGAGAATTTAGAGCCAGCAAAGAGATATGAGATCAAGCACAGAAAGTATTTTTGGCAACAATACATTTCCATAAATTACAGTGACATTGAAAGTTTACGGTTAGTATCTTCGTCATGTTTCTCCCGCTTGTCTTCACTGCAGCGATCAGTGCTCAAAACATTTCCTGTAAAAGTAAAACTACTCTTAGATATAGAGTAATGGCTTTATGGTGAAGTAGGCGAGTTTGTCATTTTGCATCATGCTTGTATGCTTTTGTATGGGCGAGCTAGTGCATACCTGCTCCAGATCCTTCTTCTCATTAATGTTAAAGGCAAGTTCCTGTCTTGCTCTCTCTGCCTGCAGCCAACAAAGTGAATGTACATATTTAAAATCAAACAGGCATGAAAGCAATACATATGGATGTTAGAGGCAAGCTTTATCTAAAATAACTTTAAAGTGGTCTTTAAAGTTATCACTCAAGGGTTACATTACTGTTACAATTTGTAGTGATCTGTGCACATCCGCCTTTAAACTTCCCATATTATGAAAAAAACACTTTTTCTGGGATTTGGGGTGTTATTTTGTGTCTCTGGTGCTTCCACACTAGGGCTGTGCTCGATTGAAGAAATTCTTAGTCGACTAACACTCATTCAATTGTATCGACTAATCGATTAGTTGATTTAATCGACAGATCTGTAAATCTGAGTTTCTCTGCAAAGAGTCATGCAAAAGCACCACTTTAATTCTTGTGTTTACCAGAGATGTGCTCGTACATTTCTACTGCTACTGCGCATGTGCGACTCCCAGCAAAGATGGATAGAAGTGTGATGCCTCACTCTGTAGCTAAAACCAGTCCTCCCAGAAAAACGCTGAGTTTTTTTGTGATTGTTGCGGGCAAAAATCCTTGATTATGCGGCACGTTTTCTTAAAAATGCGATGGACTATGCGGGATATTTATGCAATTTGCGGGAACTTGCAAAAATTGTGGGAACTTGCAAAAACTGTGGTTTGATGAAAAAGAGAAGAAAAAGTGATTCCCCCAACACCCTGCTTTTTTTAAACTTAATTTCCAAAAGCAGTTTACAGATATTCAGTCATTGCAATAAATAAACAAATAAGATACAACAATATATACAAATAATATAATATTAAAGTAAAAATAAAAGTAATAGTCTAAACAGAGGAAAATAAAAGATACAAAAGAGACAGACTTTCAAAAATTGTTAATAAAAGACAGCAGGAGCACTTAAACAAAGAAATTTGAGTAGACCTCAGATATTAAGATAGCTTTCTTATTGGATACCAACTTAAGAGACTCAAAGTACATGTCAAATTCACCCTCCAACAGCTGCTTTACGATGATGTTCACGTCGCGTAATTACGCCACTTCATAACGTTCCCATGGCAACAGGGGAAAATGACTGCTCTTGTGTGAAGTAAACGCAACATTTTTTCAACTTTCTGCTAAGATATAGGTGACTTTTTTGCAACGAAAATGCGGGGATTATGAAATCATGCAAGCACCGCATATTTAGCGCGGAAATCGGCAATTTATGCGGCGAAAGTGCGGCATATTTGAAAACAAATGCGGCCCTCGCATGAATATGCGGACTTTGGCTGATTAAGCATTGAATTATGCGATCGCATAATCGCGTTTTTCTTGAGGGACTGTAAAACAGAGAGCTCAACACACAGGGTGAAAAGAGGAGCCGCAGCAATGTGCAGTACAACAAATATATGGTGTTTTTTGAAAATTAAACCATGTAAACCTATTCTGGTAACCTCAAAATACAATTATGAACATGAAAATGAGCATAATATGAGCACTTTAAGTACTTCTGAGCATCAGGGGTTTTGACAGTTGAGACTGGCAGCACATAAATAACCTCCCTTAATGAATCGTGAATTAATTGCAACATTGTTATCTATATTAATTATTTGAAGCTCTTTTATTTCTTAAAAAAAAATAAAATAAAATTTTTCCTATTCTTACCTACATTGTACAGGTTTTATACACCAACTAGTTTTGTCAATTAAAAAACCTGATGTTTTTATGACTGTTCTGGTTTATTTTGCTGTTTCGTGAAGCACTTATATAATAAAGTGTTAAAATCCTGCTGAAGTGTATGTCCTGTCAGATGCTTCAAAAGTTGCCTATGCTTATCAGGCAGTAAAGTGAAGACAAAATCAGGCACACAGCTACAATATGCAGCGTGACCTTGGTGTAACTTACCACTTCGTTTGCTGTGGCACTTAATGTGTCACAAAAACCTGTGTGATATTACTGTTTACCCTTGTTGAACCAGATAAGGTGACAAAAGCTGTGCTGAAAGAGGAATTTGGTACTTCGGAAATAAAATTCTCCTTATACCACTAATCTTAGAACCTTTGAACAGCAGGTGTTTGTATGTGATGTTATGAAAAGGATTTGTATGATAAGGTTATTTTGTACAGTGGGGGGGGGGCCTACCGTTGGGGAGACTCGCCTCTCTCCAGTGGTCTGCTGAGCAAACACAATGGCATCGTGGACAGAAAGAAAGAGATTACTGCGGGCAATATTGCCGTCATCAAAAGCTCCTCCAACCTCCAGTTCTTCATACACCGGGGCTGCAGGCCACAAGACGACAAACATCACACAAGGACTTTCATGTGCCATTTAAAGAGAAATAAAATGGCTACACTATTGGCCAAAAAAAAGTGCCACGCTTAAAGTGGAAAGAGGGTCTTTTCATAAAACTGGGCTGTCTATGCACTAGAATGAAAATCATTCAAGTATCCCTTTAAAGGTTATCAATCCCAACAAATTACAATTACTGTGGATAACCATTATATTAAGATTTTCCACCTTTATGTGATAGGACAGCTAGGTGAGAAAGGGGAGAGAGAGGGGGAGGACATGCAGGAAATCGTCACAGGTCGGATAAGAACACTGGACCTCTGCGTCAAGGCATAAACCTCTCAGTATATGTGCGCCTGCTCTACCCACTGAGCCAACCCGGCCACAATCACCATTATAGCTTTATCTTGCAAGGAAATGGAAAGCCCATGTGCCCTATGACGAGTGTTTAGACATTTAATCTCTGACTTACAATTGTACTCTCATTCTACCAGTGTCCTTCACAGACCTTATGGACTTAATGTTGAAGGAATGACTAGGGCCCTGTATTCATGCCAACTGGTCATTATAGCCAACAAGTGTGAAATGCACTTAAGTCATTTAAGATCTTACCTTGAACATTAGCCAGGTACAACTTAATGCCCAGCATTGTGTAGCTTGAGTTCATCTGTGTGGGGAATAAAGGACACGAGACTGTTCATGTTGGAATAACTCTGATTGAATACTTCCGTATTTAAAGCAACACTAGAGAACTTTTCCTGCTTCGGTCCCCCTACAGGTTGGAAGCGGAATTGTCCATTACATTGTCCAGTTCATTTGAACTACAGATCCGCTACCCGATCTGGCAAATTTGCATAATGTAATGTAATGGACAATTCCGCTTCCAACCTGTAGGGGGAAAGAAGCGGGAAAAGTTCTCTAGTGTTGCTTTAAACATTCTCATGAAAAGGTTCAGTAAGGAACGCCAGGGTTATTCTCACAGTTCAGTTTGTTTGTCAGCAGGATTACGAGAAAAAAAAAATACTGGCCTGATTTGTATGAAACTTGGTGGATGGGTGTAGCATGGGCCAATACATTTTAGAGCGCATCCAAATCACAGGGTGGATACACAAACACTTTTGTTAATTGCGAGATAAGGTGCGGCCTTGGCAGAGTTCTGCGCTCTGCGAATGCCCTTCTAGTTAATATTGTTGTTGTTGTTACTATTATCATTTAATTAAATAGAAACCTTTTCTGTGATCTAAAAGAGCCTTTTCATGCAAGAACCTCAAAGGTTCTTTTGGATGAACCCTGAAAAAATGCTTCTTAATAAACATTTTAGGGGTGCCATACTACTATATATGTATATAATGAATGCACCAATGAACATAAAAAGGTTTAGAATAGAATTATTCGTTTTAAGAGTGAATTTAGTATTGCAGACAAGCTTATACCTTTATCAATACTTTGATGCCCATTAGGTCTATGAAGCAGACCCCTGCCAAGTCGAGGATGAGGGTGTGGAAGGGCATGGGCTGGGACACCAGTGTGGGGCTGGGTGGCTCTTGGTCAGGTGCCTGCTCGCCCGGCTCAATGTCACTACAGTGGAAGTTGACATAGCTGGTGGGAGGTTCAGGTTTGCTGGCACTGCCATCGTTCATCTCAAAGTCTATTTGCAGTTCAAGCTGAGATATGGTCTAGATTCAGAGGAAATACATAAGAGCCAGATGAACAGAAAAGATTACAGGTTGTATTTCCAGACAATCTTTGTAATGTTTAACCTAATGGGAAATATTGACAGTAGAATCACGACCCATAAAAAGCTTTGAGTTTCTGGCTGTGAGCTTCTAGGTCAAACACAAATGTGTCATCCCCACCTTCATGTTTGCCAAAGAGCTGGGTTTCCTCCTCCTTGTCTCATTCTCCTTGTTCTCTTCTTTCGTTTTTTGTTTCTGTTCTTTCTCTAAGAACTTCCGTCTGGCCAGGATAAGTTTACCAGGGTCCAGCCCGGTCTAGACAAAAACATGCCTACGTAA
Source organism: Perca fluviatilis (assembly GCF_010015445.1). Lineage (NCBI taxonomy): Eukaryota > Metazoa > Chordata > Actinopteri > Perciformes > Percidae > Perca > Perca fluviatilis. The sequence goes on from NC_053116.1 coordinate 11,342,199, forward strand.
ACACCCATATGCCACTTAATTCTAATCTTGAATGATAGCAAAAGAGGTCATTTTTTCACTGTACCTTTTTGATGACTCTCTGGCGAAATATTTCAGCGTTTGCAAAATAGAGTGGTGAGCAATAGTTCACTATTTTCACACCTGTTATTGACACGACCTGTGGAGTTGTGAAAAAACAAATGAGATGCAATTCCTCTTACATTATGTGTAAAACATAAAATACGTAATTTTCATACCTTACTGTACACCTTTGGATTTTTGTAGATATCTGTATCCATAATTTGAACCATTGCCGAACCATTGCGACTACGAGGAACACATTATTAAAATGAGCAACACATTAAGAAACATTTACACTTTGTTACATTGTCTTTTCTTAATTTTGGTTCAAAAATATAGAGCATTTACTCACAACTGTGTCTTGAAGATCACTACCAGGATGGAAAAGCCCACTCCGATAGCAACTCCATAAGGCAAGCTGAGAAAGAATGTGGCCAAGAATGACACAACCCACACACACTGGAAGACAAAGAACAATAGAAATAAACAAAATATAGAGAGAAAAAAATATATCTCACATTGTGCTGCAATATTGCAGACAAGGCTTTGACTTACACAGTCCAATTTGCTCTTCTTCCATAAGTAATAGGGATCAGAGAGCTGTAGGAGCGTGTTCTTCAGGTTGACTGCAATCAAGGCTCCAAGCACAGACTGGGGAAACCAAGATTACATAGGTCACTGATCATGCCTAGATTTTTCTCCCACCGCTACTTCAACTTTTTGTCTACTTTTTCCAAGTATCAGTCCTATGTCCACCTACTTTTGGAAGTGGTTTCAGGAAGGCTCCCAATGCCAGCATGGTAACCATAACAACCAGCATCACACATAGACTGGCAAACTATTAGAGGGCAGCAACAGAGGTGCAGTAGTTAGCTGTCCATACTACATTTTTTTTATTTTTATGAAATTGCACTTAAAGGCAGGGTTGGTAACTATTTCCAATATCCAATTTTTTTATTTTGTTTTGAAATTGTCTTTACACCCCGACAGCCAAAAATAACTTGGGCTCTGAAAAAGGAGCGAAAAAGATCTGTCATCTGCAGCTGCTGTAATCCTGTAAAAACGCCCACCAATCACAGCCTTGCGGTCGGCTTGGAAAGAACCAATGAAATGCCTCTCTGCTCTGCTGTGCGTACTCTACCCCTCCCGTGTACGAACCTGAGCTCACTGCGCGTCGTAGCCACGGTGCTAACAGTAGTTAAACATTCGTTATGATAGGATTAGGCGTTTGCTAAAATTGCAATCCTTTTTCCGCTCTGAAGCAGCAATGTGTGTGGGCGGAGCCCCGAGGGCAGGGGGGGTTTAGATGGAGCCCCGAGGAGATGCTACATTCAGATCTTGCTAGCTTTTCAACATTACCAACCCTGCCTTTGATGAATAACACACACTACTTGAGCTCAATTACAGTTACAGTACGTGGGAGCGGTAACGCAGCACTCACCTGTGATGTTCCACCAGCATTGTCCACCGCCAGGGTCACCGACAGGGCACAGCAGATCACATGGATCTTAAAGAAGGACCCGAGGAAATTGCTGCAGCCAAGAGCCAACATTTCCTGCACAAGAACATGCATGTTGTATTTACAAAATTTAATGAAATGCACATTTTGAACTAGTACAAGATATGCGGTTACCTGATTGGGATCCACGTCGTAGCCATGCTTGGCTGCCAGTGTCCTGCCCATTGCCAGGTTAATGACATACCCCACGATTGCCAGGGAGAAAGCTGTGCTCAACATGTCTTCCCACTGATTCACTGTTGGCAGGATGGGGGCTGGGAATCTGGAAAAGAGAGACAAGAAGTAAATCTAAATTGCATGAGTAATTAGAATTAATGAAACCATTGATTAAAAGTATTAGGGCTGCACGATATGAGGAAAATATGCAATAACAGTGAGAATCACAATAATGTCATTACTTATAATAAGATATTAAAGTGTTCTCAGCAAGGCTGCTTTCAGTATTCTGCTAAATTACAACAGATTTCTTGTTGAATCTAAAACAAATGAAAGGAAACATTTTCAACAAAGATTTTACCACTTAAAAAAAAGAAGTGCCGTTTTCTACCGATATTTTCTTTTAACTATAACACAAAAAAATCTGTTGTGTGGTTTTTGGGATATGTCTCAGCCTTTCGCGATGGGTTTATTGTGCCAGTTGATATCGCAGTAATGATTTAAAAAACAAAAAGATATATTGTACAGCCCTACAAAGTATGGGGATATATGCTTTACCCCAAAGGAATTTCTCCCACTATGTCCATGTGGTAGATCTCAGGAAGATGCAGAGGGCCTGAGATGGCTGTGGCCACCACCACCTGTGGAGAATAGGAATCAATCCTCACTTTAGTCCTGATATTGTATATATGTCACAAATCTACAAAATAAATATGTGCAACAGCTTCATGAAATTAAACAAAAATTAAAATGAGAGAAATGAGAACTATAAACTACTTACAATTATGATCTCCATAGGAATGGGAAAGGGCAGCTTGTGGCGGTAGCGTGCACTCAGCTCCTTCGCTACAATCAGAACTATGCTGCTGACCAGAGCAAATACCAACGACGCTATGTTGGTATCAGGGAGGCCACATATAATATCTACCAGAGTCTGTGACAGAACATTTAAATTACATCTTTTAATGACAAATCATACTACCAAAGCATTTTGATGTTCTCTGACAACTATATGGGGAATCACTTACATATATAACGGCCAGCGGACCACTATAAGGTGGCACTTGGATGCCAAAGATGTACTTGAGCACTGAGATGAGGATCTGCAGTCCTGCAGCAGTCATGAAGCCCCTGACGAAGGACTCCGACAGATAGATGGCTACAAACCCAAACTGCATGAAGCCAAGGCCAATCTGCACACACGAGTAGCTCTCAGTGTGTCACGTTTGCATTAAACTATACCCCACGTCTTTCAAACTTCACATTAAAAGACTTTGATTTTAGCCGAGTACCTGTATGATCGCAGTGAGACAGGCCAGGGTTCCAGATATTCCCAGACGAACCTCATTCATCCGGTCTGTGTCCACTATTGTAGAATTAAGTGTGGCATTGAAATGACTGAAGTCTGACTCTGGCGCCAGCCTAAGACATACGATTCCCACCATAATGCTGAGGACAGCAAACGTACCTAGACATAAAAAGTAGTGTCACATTTATTTTCTTTGCCGTACTACAGTCAGTGCCGAGCGCAGCTGATCTGCACTGTGCAGCCCTGGCAACTTATCACTGTCATCATATGAAACCGCTGTAGATAAATCAGTCTAATTTACCTGGGACCATCTGGTGAGCAGTGCCCATGAAGAAATACGGGATGAGAGGGAAGAAAGAGGAGTAGAGACCATTGACAGGAGGGAGGCTTGCCAGGAGGGCAAATGCCATGCCTGGAAAGAACAGGAACCATTTTTATAACAGTCACGTAAATCAACAAGAAAAATCCGAACACAATGTTATATACTGGAGCCAACGTCGCTGCAACTAGCTTCAGTCAGTGGGTATTATGCAGAGGCATCACATACCCCTTTTCCACCAAGGCAGAGCTGGTGCTGGTTCGGAGCCAGAGCCTAGTTTCAAATCGGTTCTTTGTTTTTCGACCACCAAAGCACCAGCTCCGAACCAGTAAAAGTGGTTCTTAACCCTTGTGTTGTCCTTCGGGTCCCAGTGACCCGAAGGACAACACAAGGATTATGTACTTCCGTTTACTTTGTTGAGAATTGCTCTCTAAATAAGGGTTAATACAGCACCTTAGTTCTTGTTTGTACAGCATTTTGGTCAGCTTAAACTGTGTTTAAATGTGTTCTAGAAATAAACTTTACTTACTTACTTTACAAGAAGCAGGGTTTAGATAGCAATTCTCAACAAAGTAAAGGGAAGTACATAATCCTTGTGTTGTTCTTCGGGTCACTGGGACCCGAAGAACAACACAAGGGTTAAGTAGCACCAAATCATTGCTGGGCCAGAAGTAAGAACCGCTTACGTCAGCGGCTGGGGGCGGGGTTACCGTGACCAACAAGACGAACAGAAACTTGTGACCGCCATTTTTGAATTAGCAGATAAACACGATGGACGCGATTAAACAACAACAGCAGTGGTCAGAGGAAGAAACAAGCTGCTTTCTTGCACTATAAAAGGCGAGCCGCACGAACAAGTTGGATCCGCCGAGTTTGGATGCCGATGTAGGTCCGCAAAGCATTGTTGATGGTGGGTTTGTGTTTGGCGCCGCCACGCTAACGTTGCTGGGAAAGATGAGACGTATACAGTGACGTTAGACCTGGCTCTGTGCTGGCTCTTTAGCCTGTGGAAAAGCAAACCGGTTCTTTGGAGGCTCGTCAGTCGAACCAACTCCAAACCGGCACTAGCTCTAGCTCTGAACCAGCACCTGATTCTTGTTGGTGGAAAAGGGGTAAGAGAGAGTATTGACTGACCCTGGGGAACTTGAATGGTGCCGGCGCTGACCCCGCTGATGACATCACAAAGCAGGTTGTCTTTCACTTTGTACTTGGGCAGCCAGCTCAGTACAGGCAGATGTCTGAATAACAAGCCCTTGAGTCTCAGCACAGAGCATCTGACAGAAACAAACAAGGGAAACTCTTTGAAGAGCTCGGATTTTATGGTTGTTACTGTGAAGAAGTCCACAGCACGACTAAACTTCATAGCTACAGGGCTGTTTGAGCACAACACAAAGCTTGTCAAAAGGTAGAGTTTGCGTGATGGGAAGACTTGTAGTTCATGTTGACTGTGCGGCGAGATTGCAATTCTGTACCTGAAGAGTTTCTTCACTTTCTCTCCAACGGGGAATTGTCGACTCTTCTTGTCAAACTCTCTGTCAAAGTCTGTGAGGTTATATGCCGGCCTGTCAATCACATAACGTGGGCGATCCCGGTGCATGGCTATAGCATATTGAGACACATTAAGTCCATAGAAAGATCTCTCTCTAATACTATGTCCTCATGGTGCAATTTAAGGAATTCCATCTTTCAAGGTAGCATCAATACCATTTTACTTCAACAGCACAAGTTTACACCGTTGATTTTTTACACGTAAAACATAAAGTTTCAGGATTATATTTATACAGCTGTGGACATAAGGTGATCTTTAGGATTGTACTTCTGTTGTTTTACATTTAGGTCGCACATTTCAAGTGCAAGGCCTTCATCTAACCTTGAAGGGTGTAGGATCAGCCAACAGGTAGGTGGCCTGCTAAAATATTTGCTCAAGACCAGATCAATAATAGCACACGCACAAGATCACTCTATGCTTCTTAAAGTTTGGACGCTGTAGAAAAAAATTCTTCCAAATGACATGTTCTATAAGAAAATCAGCAATAAAAAAAATAAATAAATAAAATAAAATATCTGAACATAAAAACATGGCCATTTTGCTATTTGGAGTAAACAATGGTAAAAAACTGGCAACTAACTTCTAACAAAAAGCATATTTAACTTTAGGCAAAAAAAAGTGCTTGTAAAATTGTAAAAATTGTTTAGACAGGAGGCTTAAAGCTCAAGAAGAAATAACGGAATATAAAAGACAGAGCTGCATATTAGCTTAATTACATTTAGTCAACTATGTGCATTTAGTAAAAGTTTGTGTTGTTTAATCTCTACCATTGTCTTAGAGATGTGTCCTCTTCGAATGAGGGCACCAATTAATTAATCAAAAATGACAGCAGCAAGTAATGAGCTGATCCCTAGAATTTAACACGTTGATTTCAATGCCAGTATGTTTACAATCTGATTCTGTATTTGTTGAAGTAGAAGTATGAAAAGACAGCACTGTACCTTATTGTTGAAGTGCAACGTCTGCAGGCATGTGGCTCAGGTGTATGTGTGTATTGCCCACTTGTTTGATTCCTTATCAAGCTATGCTAAAGACCCTCTACACCTTGTGGGTGGAGCCTAGAAACTAAAAGGCTTTAGCACGTACAGCCTTGCTGGGACAGTTGAATCGCTTAAATTGTTGGTTTGTTAGGGTGCTGCTGTATCTGCGTAGTATAGAGGCAAGGAGACATGATGTAATTACCGATGAATGCAACTTTAATGGGTTCAGTTTCTATTTACATGTAGCATCCTCGCATTCATAATCCCTCACATTCATAATCTCTCAACAACAAAAATACATTTAAACATTTTTGTGGTAGCAGGCAGACATGAGGAACAGCTGGGACTTAACCACTTACACAGCCTAGTTTGACTTGACTTACACAAATCATACTAACAGTAAAATAAATGATACATATATTATCTTTCAACATTTAAAAAAGGGTGAGACAGAGACGGCCATGTAAAAGGATTATTCCATTGTATTAGGATTTGAGTGTAAAACATTGGCATCAATATGAAAGACTAAAGTGCAATCATTTTTCAAATTCATTTGCGTTCTCCTAAAAAGGAATGTCATAATTTTCCAGTGGACTCTTGACTGAAAAATGTCTCCCCCTGGTGGAAATAAACATGAAAAGCACAAATTCCACAGGAATGCCCTTTCTTCAATTCTACTAAAAGAGAAGCAGGGTATGAAGGGAGAAAGTAAGTACATTAACTACCATATCTAGAAAGCTTTGAATGAGAATTCAATATATTCATATTGGTGAATGGATTTAAAAAAAAAGAAAGAAATGGTTTCCCAAACTGCTTCATTGACGATGAAAGGGAGCTAAGAGACCAATTTTGCAGACACTAGTGACGAGAGTATTCTGTGGTTCAAGACTGCAACTCTGAAAAAGCTAATTTGCGTACAAACATTCAAGCACTCTAACAAACACCGTCAGCCAATTAGCAGAGTGGCTTCAGGTAGGAGGTTTTAGTTTTGGTTCTGAGGATTTCGGCTTTTGGGAGTATTTTCACTTTCACTTTAACAACTTATTTGATTAAACGCCTGTTATGGTGGGGATTTCCTTGTATGCGTTAGCCGTTTTAAGATTAAACAATCTCATGATAAAATCTGTCTGAAGAGCATGTCTCTCGATAAACAGCCTCAAGCAATCAATCCAAAACCAGTTCCAGTCTTCAGAGGTTTAGACTTATGGCTACTTACAGGAATATAGTATCCGGGTCATTAAAAGTAGGAGAACAGGTAACAATACAAATACAGAGTTTAAGCAAGTGCAACTCCATATAGTAAGAGTCAGATGACCTTTTAAATCTAGCCTTGTCTGCTTTTCCTCCTCTTTGTTACAAAAGCTCTTTGACCAGCTCCTGCTGGCAGCTTAAAACTCCCCAAAGTCCATTGCAGACTATAAAACCAGTACTGACTAGAAATCGCTGAGGATGCTGATGTCTGCAAACTCCTGGCGATATCTGTAGGAGTATAAGGCCAGGAGAAAGGACCATTTCAGAGTCAGGAAGCTCCACACACAGGAGAGATAGAGGCTCCTCGGGTCAGTCGGAGCTGTGGGACAGAAAACGCAGAAAGGTGAAAACTTTGCATCAGGAAATCAATCTAATAAACAATAAGCATGAGTCCTAATGATTTCTTCTAATTCTCCATTATACTGATTACTCATTATGAACTAGGACAATTAGAGAGAGGATTACATTGCTTCTGTGTGATGGCGAGAGTTAGGAAGGTAATGAAAGTGGTCACTGCAAAAACTGAGAAGAGCACACCAACAGCGATGAAGAACTTGAGGCCTTTGAGCCAGGTGCGCCAGAAATCCTGCAGGTACATGATGTGTGTGACAAGACACCAGAGCGCCAAAACTCCTGTTGAAACAAATAAAACAAAAAAATAACACTTTCATAAACAATCAAAAATAGAAATTATACAGTATTTGGAGACAAAATGACATGATAAAAGGGAGTGGGGTGATTAATAGCAGCAAAGTCAACGGTTCTATGAAAACAGTTTAGACAAGACTAATATATGTTAAGTAATTAAAAGTTAGATGTTTTTTGTTTTTTTTTTAACTCCCAAAAGTGACATTCACTAAAACTAGTATCGGCAGAGTTAAAGCTCAATATTGATGCTGGCGAAGCGGATAAGCTACAAATCTGGTCATCTGCACAAGTGTGACCTACATTAGAATATATAGCAGCGAACACTGACAGCAAATGATGTGTTAGGAACCTCAGTGGCAACAAGAGGTTAAAATACAACCACCACCTGTTATATGATTATGGTGTGATGTTTGACTGTGCAGGCCTTGTCCCTTGTGTAAGGATTAGGCAGCCCGAGTTAAATGCTCCAATATCACGTGAAGAAGACGCTCACGTTAACGGTTAACGATAGAACTCAGGTGATAGCTAGCTAGGTGTGTAAACATACCTGACAGGCCTCCCATGGCCGCAGTCCATGGCTGTTTGTATGCTATATTCCAGACCAGGAAAGCCGAAAGTCCAACCATGGTGCCAAAGGTAGCATATCCTATGCTAATGTAAATTCTGCTGCCTCCCATTGTAAAATACAATTAGCCTACTGCCTCCCAAAATGTTTGTAACAGGCGTTAAGTATGGCGTAGGTATATTAAGCTAGCTACATCAACAAGCTTACCGCCTCATTATGTAATATCACTGATACAAACGAAAGGAAAACGACAACAGCAAATTCCCCTGGACTAACGTTAGGGAGAACGACGCCTATCACTGCTAGCAAGACTAGCTTTAGAAAAAGCTAGTTAAGTAATAGCCTGTTCGTGTACCTGATACAAGCAACAAACTCCGATGACATAATTTAGATTTCAAGCTAACAGGCAGCAGCTAAACAGCAACCAAGTGTTTATCTGATGTACACCGCAAAGATGGCAGATGGTTATGATCCAGAAAACACCCCGACCGTGGATCCCCGTCTTCAGCCGATGCCGAAACATACCCGTGGGGACTGTCTTCGGTTACATGTACTTCACGGTCATAAAACACTTGAAATACAACATAGTTGATATTGACCAATATGTTGCGAGTGTGTTTTCAACAATTTACCGCAAAGTCATCTATCACTTATACATACAAATATCTTTGCACTGAGGAAACCCCCAACTCGCCAACACACCACCCCTAGTGGAGCAAAGAGAAACGCCAACTTAAAACTTCTGGTGCCAAATCTGTTATAATAATTTGGTATACAATGGGTATTCGTTTTTGGTTACATGGAGTCCATTGAAAGCTCACTGTGAAGGCATTTATTATTCAAAAATATAACAATCTATAAGATGTTGCATAAGTTCATACAGCCAGGCAAAGAAATAAAAGCATTGTGTTAATACAAGCTGTCAGCTGGAAAGACTATAGTTCACAAACGGGTGGAAGAAAATCCTTCACTTAAGAAAAACTATTATAATAAAATTGAGAAAAACAGACTCAATAATCATTGACAAGTAAAAGTCCTGTGGAAATGTATTTAAAGTATCAAATTAAAAATACTCAGAATGCTGAAAATGGTTGGTTTTACTATTGAATTATTGTTTCTGGTGAAGTCGTGTAAAAACTTGTGCATTGCCAGACCTTACTCCACAGCACTGTGGAGAAAGGTCTGGCAATGCAAGAGTTTTTTGGTGGCTACACATTCTAGGATAAGAGAAATTTTGCATTTCTTTAAACCCATTACAATCGCCTTGGCTGTTACTTCAAAATTGCGTGTAGCTTGCCTACTCAAAGTTTGTAGTCGTTTCCTGAAACAGAGGGACATCTGGTGTGTCACCCCCATGTCAGGCAATTATCCTGGAAATGGACTTTCGTTGATATGGACTAATGTTAATAAAAAAAATTCTGTGGTAGTTGGTGGAGGTGGAGCTGATTTGAACTTTTACTTAATGTTAACATATTTTACACACTAAACATTTGATGAACTTATGTTTTAGAAGTTCATCATTATGTATTATATGTAAAATCGTTGTCTGCAAAGTACTCACTAAAGCGGTCAATATTTTCTTCTGAATTGTATTAAGTAGCATAAAATGGAAATAAGTAATTTGCAATTACATCAAATTAGTACCCAAGTACAGTATTTAAGTAAATGTACTGTTACATTCCACAACTATTAAATATTAAACAAGATGAACAATTTGCGAAGCAAAGATGTGAATAAATCTACAAAAAGGAGATATTCACATGAAAACATGACTGTGGCTAGATGGGAGCACGCAGGAAGTACATTTATCTGTAGGAAACATTAAAGCATAATGTTATCATTTATTCTGAGCAATGTTTTATAGTTTGACTGTAAATCTATTGAATACAAATAATGTGTAGAGAATTTAAATCTGTGCTCCAAAGCAGTCCTGTGGTTGTTAGTAGCTGTGTTGCAGTAAAGGATGTCACGGGTGCCCCCCCCGCCACCCTGGGTACTGTCTTCACAGCCAATCAGAAAGATACAGGAAGCTAAGTTCAGCAACACTCCCCACAACTCACATAAACAGCAATGACTGAAAGATCATCCTCCGGCATTTGAAAAAAAAGCAAAGGCTGAAAAGAGAAAGCAGAAAACCCCGAAAAGCGTGGAAGCCAAAAGGCTGAAGAATCTTACACGAGTGTGCTAGTGGTGAGTTACTGATGATTACTTATTAAAATAACGTAATAGACTGACATTTTGTGTGGTGTATATATATATATATATATATATATATATATATATATATATATTATATATATATATATATATATATATATATATATATATATATATATATATATATATATATATATATATATATAAAAGATAGACAGTTTGATAGATAGATGTGTAATTATTTTATTTCTTCAGACAGAAAATTGGCCATGGTATACCATGCACACTTAAGAGAAATATTAAATGTCTGACAAGATGTTATGAGCAGTGTGTGTGTAGAAAAAATATATATATATATATATATATATATATATATATATATATATATATATATATATATATATATATATATACATACACACACACACAATCTCATTTTACTACTTACTGCATACAATTTCAAGACAAAGCAAGTTACTTATTCTCTAATATGACTGCATGTATTTGGTGTGAATGGTAATGTGACTGAGCAGCAGGAGGTACATGTGTAAGAACGATGCTCACAAACTGATAAAAAAAAAAAAAGAAATTAGAATTATTGTCATCTTTTATTGCTTTTGCTTGTGTCCTTCAGTCTTCATTTGACCATGGGGTCAAACTAAAAAAAACAACCTGTCACTGCTTACTGGACAGGGGAGAGGAAGGAAAAGGTGTGCGAGTGTGTGTGTGTGTGTGTGTGTGTGTGTGTGTGTGTGTGTGTGTGTGTGTGTGTGTGTGTGTGTGTGTGTCACCAGACAGGCACAACAAAGATACTTGGCAAAGTACACATTCCATGGGCGTAGATGTGTTGCAGGAAATCCCACTCCCATTCCCAGAGGACCCAAATAGAAACACACACAAATAGATACAGACAGACAGACAGACAGAGAGAGAGAGAGCACGAGAAAAACAGACAACCCAGCGAAAAACAAGAAATATCAGTTCACCAGTGTAATACAATATAAGTGCATTCACATCAGTTACTAAAACTTCATTTATGTAGTTTTGATGCTTAAGTGGTTTCTATATAAAAAAGAAAAGGGAATCAGTGTATACATTCTCATTAAATAATTTCATAAATTTTTAAGGATTTATGTTTACATGTGCATGAGGCTTTCCTGAATTTCCTCTCCACGTGTTGCAGATTGTAGAGCATTAGTGTTCTCAATAGAGGGCAGCATTTATTTTCAAAATGCCAGACGTGCATGTGAACTGAAGCTTCAATGCAAAATGACCCGGGACCTGAGTCACCGAAGAGTTTAAGGTGTCGGCGGCCTACATTTAGTCTCTCCTGTGAGATGGAACTTTCTGATGTTCACAACTGAACAGTATTCTCTGAACCTCAAACAAGGCCATTTAACAATGCAGCAATCAGGAGCTTTCATGTCAATCCCAGGGCCACAAAGCAATCACCAATTAATGAATTTTCTGGCTTTACTTTTCCTAAATCAGTCCTGAGATTATCCCCATCCAGTGTATATTAGCCTTCTAGAAAGCAGTGTGCTCCTTTAGTGTGTATTTGGTACAGAACTACCATAAATTCAACAAACAAGTCACTTTGTCAGATCCTATCAAACAGACACATTTTAGCAATGTGCTCTTCCTTATCAGCTCAACCATCAGGTTTACATTCCCTCAGGAGGTCATAAGACGGAAAACTGCATTCCTTCATTGTGAACATTCTTAATTTTGAAACATAGAGAGTCCCTGTGCGACATTTGGAAGAGAGAGTCAGAGACAGAGTTTAGCTGGAGCACAGAAAAGTTATCGACCACACTTGAAAACTTTGCTTTGACTGCTTGCTTACTTTTAATACTGGATTTGGGACAGCTCTGACTGGAGCATCCTCATGATCCATCCCGGAGGTCTAAACTTGGTAAGGAGTTACTGTTTTTTTCCCCTGAGAGATTGTAGATGTGCAGCAGCCGTAGCTTCAAAAGTACAGGGTGTGCAATGTAGCTTCTGTTATGCAATTGAGATGAATGAGGGGTTGTGATTCCAAGGGAATTGAGCTCTGTAGGCTTTTGGCAATCACTCAACACACACGCTAATGGAGTAGGACTCCGAGAAAGGAGCACTAATGTCTAAAACAGAGGGGTAACATACAAGAGCAACAGGTGCTGGACTTTTCATTATATTGCACAGAAGAGGCAGTTCCATTACATTGCCCTCCTGCATCTTCCCAGCTGGAGGAACCACCAAAACGAAGCACAGGAAAGCAGGACAGAATTAGTCTTCTTGTCTGTGTGCGTCTTGTGGAAAGCCGTGGCAAACTGACTCCAGCATTGAGGTCAGTACAGGAAGGGCAGCTCCGCACTGGAACAATAGCAGGGGTTTAAACAAGTCTTACATAACATATCCAGGCTGCAGGACACGGTCATTACTGGAGGTGCACGGGAAATCAAGTTAAATAGAGGGTCCCCTTGTCCTTGTTTGACAGTCTGCACATTTACATCTATTTGCTTTGGCCATTAATCCATGAATGACATGACACGTGCATTAATAGGTTTCTTACTTGGTACTTAAAAGAAAACTTATTATTACCCTGTTTATTTCACACAGATACTGTTCAATCCATCTCCTCGATGGAGAACTTGGTCAAATCCATCTGTTCCCCACCAAGACGTTGTACACCAGACATAAGTGAAGTAAGTCATCTGCTTCTATGCTGGAACACAAATATAAAGTCAATACAATAACACTGAGCCGGAGACACAGAGAATGATGGGGCTAAAAGTAACACAGCAAGATGCGTTCACAGCTGAACGTTTCAACACCTGTTGGTACAATATACAGCATCATGAGTTTTATGATTCCATAAACCAGTAATGGGTAACAGTTTAACACCTGTGCAAAGGACAAACACCTGTCATCAAACTGACAACTGGAACTGTACCAAACTACTACTCCAACCTAAACTGTTTTCTGCCCTTGAAACAGTTTATCTGCGAGCCCATGCCCATACAGACCCGGTTGAGCCAGACAGCTGGACAGCCTGATAAGTGTGTGTGCAGAGTTCTGCAGCTCAAGTGTTCTGCTCTGAACTACTACACTGAGCAAACTACACTACACAGTGACCGCATGGAACATTATGACTCCTTTAATAACCTTGACCCAGTCTTGTGAAATTGCAGAGCCAGGTGAACTGCTAAACAGGTAGCTTACCAGCAGGTTAAAGGGTAACTACCATTTTTTTTCCTTTGACATTGGTCCAGTATTAAGAGACATCGCTGCAGCGGCAAAACAAGCTACAATGTAAGTTAATAGGGCAATTGTGCAGCTTGAATTTACCTTCACAAAAGGACTTGTTTTGCCACTGACCAGCTCAGAATAATATTTTAAAGTGTCTGACAACATTACGGAAAGGATTTCTAAGGAGGTCGACCTTTCTGTTAAAGAGGAAGATGCTTTTTTTAACAAAAACATCCGCGAAATTGCATTCACTAAAGCCACCAGACTCCATGTAAATACAGTAATTTTAGCATTCTAAAATACACAAAAATAAAACCATCACTTTTCCAACCATCACAACCCTAGTTTTGGTTGAAATAAACACATAGTTTACCGATTTACATGTGAAGATATGTTGGCTCTATACACGCTAAAAAGTATGTTTGTTTTTTAAATGGAGTCTGGTGGGTTAAGCGCTAGGGTTACATTGCAGCCCAGACTGTGGCTGCCGGTTACAGCGTTCACACTTAATACTGGACCAATTTCAAAGATTGTTGTTCCTATCAGTCACTTACACACAAAACCATAGGACAATAGGGTCCAGGTTGAAGGAAAAAAATAAAAATAAAAACAGTAGTTACCCTTTAAGCCAAGCTACAAATGGGTCATTCCATACTAACTGACCTAGACCTCCCAGTTCATGTCATGGACTTTTCCTGAAAAGAATCATGTGAAAACTTTAACTTCATGGGACCTTGCAAAATCCTATAGTTCTACTCCAAATACTTTTTCAGTTTTCATTTTTTTTTTGTGATTTTTGTATGTGTAATCTAAGCTTTACCAATTGCTTATTTTTCACTGGACTGGGTTTAAATTTGTGAACATCCAAGAAACCCTAAAGATAATTTCCAGCATGTATGTGTTTTACAAGTATCAAATTCATAAAAAAATTTAACTAGGACATTTTTTTTTTTTTATTTAAAGATTCTTCATTCGAGTTAAAAAAAAAAAAAAAAAAAAAAATGGAATGAGCCAGATTTAACTTAAAAAATATATTGCTGTGTAACATATTGAGGTATTTTAAAGAAAATATGGAGATGTAGCCATAGATTTTTTTGTTATATATTTGTGTCATTCTATGTCTATGTAGGGATTTTGTTCACCACGCAGGTCCAGTAGGCTATTAGTCACCTTTAAACACAGCACCTGGGCCATCAGGGAAATCTGCACATGCCTGGTGTGCAGTCCACATTAGAATACATTTTTTATTTCAGGTTTTAAAATAAAAAAGGACAACATGTACAGAGTGCACCTGCCCACATACACACGGAGTGCAGGTGTCACGTTAAATAAATCAAACGCCATTAATTAGGCGGAAAAAGAAAAAATGCCAGAGGAGGCAGTCTCTCTGATGACTCCGTGTTAGTTCCTTGCCAAAAAAAAAAAAGCGCACACACGCAACACAGCAGTGCGCCTGTGCTGCCAGGGATGGCTGGAGACTACACACTCCGTCCTCACTGAGAGGCAGACACGTCTATCGAAGGTAGCCGGTCTGGGTTTTGGATGCAGGGACGACGTACAGAATCCTGGCTGGATTTTTGTCGTACAATATGCCGAGTCCTGAGCTGACGCTGCGTTGTGTCGTCGGTGCGTAGTAAAAGAAAAAGAAAAAAACAGCGGCTGACGGGTCGATCTACTTTGCTGTGAATAATGTCTGGAGGTGCAGAGTCCGCGTGCACAGCTTCTGACTGGGAAAGTTGTTTGTCGGTTGTTTGGATCTGAGACAAGATGCATCTGTTTCGGAGTCACAATTACCAAGTGTTCCCGGACCGCTCCGCAGTGGAAACCCCGACCATACGAGGCATCAGCTGGGTATGCCGCTTTAATGTTCGCTTCAGAGAAATAACTGCGGAGTAGGAGATGAGAGGGATGACAATCACCATGTACCGCCACCGTCTTGTATCGTAGTGCCTTTTAAAAAGTAATGCTGAGATAACTTAGGCTGCCCATATTCATATGGAGACTTCACATATCTTTAGACTTGATCACAAAAAGAAGCACTCAAGAGAGGTCACTTATTGCTTTCTGTAAATGTCTTGAATTAGTCACTGCTGGAGAAGCCGATTTAATCCTAACGTGTTGTACGAATTGCCATGCAGTGAATGTAGTCTGCACATGGCACAATAGCTCTAAAAGCCTTAGTGACAACCACTCAATTTGGCATCTAATGCATTTGTGCTGAAACCCAGGAAAAAAGTTGCAGGATAGGTGGAGAAAGAGAGCAGGTGAAATGTGTTTATGTGAAAATGGGGTTCAGTTCACCTCACTTCTTCTCACCTCCACTATGAAACAGTTTAAGTCCCCAAAACAGGAGCTTGCAGATATTTCACGAATGCTTCCAGTGGACTGAAGTAGACTTCTCTATTGTTTTAGCAGATTGGGTGTGGAGACAAGAAGGTAACAAAGCACTTTTTTTTTTTTTTTTTACTTAAACTCAGGATATAAATAGTGTATTGTTCACCTTCACTACAACATCCCCGTTCAGTTTACAGAAGAGATTGTAGAAGAACACACAAAGGTTAAACTACAATTCTCCTGTACAATTATATTATATACTACAGTTACAGTAAATAACTGACAATTGTGATTTGGATCTGGCATGTCTGTCTGATACCTGACAACCTGAGCTTATAGGCTCAGTGTAACACGCTACACATATTATCCACTGTCACAGGAGTGGTCAAACTTGTTGCAGTGAGTTTGTGTTTACTCAGGTTATCTTATACATGATATATTATTACACAGGAGCACTTCCTCAGAGATGTCCTTGCCAGGCCAATAAGATTTACACAAAAGTGTAACGTTCAGGTTACACAACAGCATACTAAAAAAAAAAGAAAAAAAACACCCTTATCATACAATGAATAAATGCATTGACTTGACAAGATGATTATCTTTGCTTTGGGAACAGTGTTTGTAGTACTAAACCAGCACAAAGGCAGTCAGATCTGCTTCAATAACAAGATTCCTTTTAGAATTGCATACTACATTTAAGGCTTGATAAGCAGAGTCATTCCACCTCTAAAATACTATCCAGTACATCTGTTGATTGAGGTACGATATCAACAATTGGCACAATTGAACTGGCATTGAGGCATTTGCGAATTCCTTCTCTGAGCTAATGCAGGCAAAGAGGGGCAAAACTGAGCTCTGTTTGCTGTCATTATTAGGAGATGCCAGGGCATTGTCTCCCTGTCCTTATTGCTATTTCATACCAGTGCTGAGAGATGGAGACAAAGCAGAACAAAATACCAAACATTCATAAAAGGTTCCTTATTGTGGCTGCCCGTCTACAGACCTGGAAGCACCCCCGCCCACCCCCCATATTTTTGTCCAATCATGTATCATTTTGGTTGGGTCACCTGATACAACTGCTTTATGGAGTTTATATTTCAGTCACAATCACAACCATGTAATCATATTTTCAAGCTCTTCACCTACAGTAACAAACTTGCACTGGGGAGCTAATGGGTTGTTTTTGTTGGCCAATGTGCCATTCAGGCTATGATCATCACGGCTGGCTGCACAACGGCTAGACAAAGCAGCAAACGCCACAGAGTCTGTCTCTAGACGGACCGGAGACACTTGACAGATGTATATCAGTCATGTGAGGTTGAGAAGCTTCCTGATCAATTCAGTCTGCCACTGTCTTTTTTATATACGGTCTACGGCCACCGTATGAATGACTTACTAACTTTGCATCACACATTAGGCTTCATAGCCAACAGGTAGGCTACCCATCCCATTTAGAAGGCCTTAATATTTATCCTTGCAACATGAGCAATCCAATGCACTGAAAGCAATTGCCTTTAGAATACAGGTGACGTCATACGGCGTTAAAGGAATCATAAAAACTAAGCCACAAAGAACACAGCGAAGAAATACAATGTAGGGCGAAGTAACGTTACACACATAACAACTAGACTACTTTACACAGATGCAAAACCAGAAAATTACAGTTTCCCATTATACGCAATTTCACATTTCCCACAGTTTAACACAGTTTATAATTCGAATAGGCACTTACCTGTTCCCATTTCTCACCGATTTGATTATACTGCTCAACCCCTGTTTGTAACGTTAACGTAGGCCTAGTTTGTGTAACGTTAGCATGTTTGCCCAACTTTAGCCTTGCAACTTTATCGCGTTGTCCTGCTGCCTTGACGCTTGTTAATCCTTTCAGAAAGATGCTTGAGAATCCTGGAAGCCTGTTCTCGACCAGGTATCAACTCCCCCGGATAACACGCACGCGATGCAAAAAAAGCATCTTCTCTGACAAGCTAACGTTAGCCATTTTCCCCCGGAGAACCACTCCACGTTAAATCAGATTTTTTTTTTTAACCAGCGGTTCGGTTTATAACAATACCCCGCGGCTGGTGGGCACGGAGGTGTTTCATTTCAACTTTTACTTCTAAAGTCTGACTTTTTGTGCTGTAGAAGGTAACCCACATCGTTGATGATGGCCACAGATAGCCTACTATCTTTAAAAGAACTACCAGCTACCAGCAGAAGACGACATAGGCTATATACACTACTTGGCAGACAGCCAATCAAATTGCAGAGGAGCAACAGGCAATCAGCCACACCTGGCAAATTAAAACAATATTTTACAGGTATTTTTTTTCGATTGCTTAAGCACTATTTTGAAAGCAGGGACCGGTTTTTCAAAACACTACACTCGATTAACACAACCACACACCCAATTAGCACAACACCTCAGACCCTTTGCAAAATGAGACACTTGCAAAAACTATACACTAAATTTATAAAAAACATATTTTGTTACCATATGAAACGTGTTTCAACCAGTTAACCAGTCAACCTAAAACACTTTTAGCAATTCTACTTCTCAGTGATTAGTGTAGCCTACTGTAAATGAAGTACACAGAGAAAGTGCAAATTTACAATAAGTTCACCAAACACTACACAAGACCAATGCTGCAGACTGACGAAAATATAATTTATTTCTCTCCATATACCCAAATCAGTCAACATGTCAACATGGAGAAATCCCAACAACAACATGTCCCAGTTTTCATACAGCTATACTACAGTAGTGTGCGTAACACTGTTAGCTCAGCAAACAACAGACAGACATAAAATACTGTATCCAGTACAGGTTACAATTACAGTAAAAAAAAAATATATATATATATATATAAAAACTGAAAATGCAGTACAGAAAACACTCTTACCTGCTGCATTTGTATAGGCTAGTGCTTGAACCTGATTGGTGTGTCAATTAAGCAATCATGTGTTTGCACACCTGATGGCTGTGTTTCACAGATTGGCTCGTAGGTGTGGTCATTTGACAGTCAGTGCTTTGGAATTGCAAGGAAGAGATGTCATGATATGCTGTACTTCTGTGTCTAATGTATACAAGTGTGTTTAGTGTTTTGCAAATCACTGTGTGTATTGTTTAGCAAAAAGTGTGAAGGGGACATTGTGCTTATTATCGGTGCACATCTGGCCCAACGTTTTGCTCCTTGAGTGTAAGGTTTTGATAATTGTGGAATACTTTTGATTTCAGTGTGTAAGCAGTCGGCAAAAACTGTGAAACTATTCTATCCAGCAACTGATCTTAAATTGTAGGCTATAATAATGACAAATAACAGCAGGAATCAATGATGTTTATGCCATGCATTAATCCAGAATTATATTCATTGAAATGACTCAGCACCACTAAAACCACACTATTTTTCTGCCACCAGCAGGTCTCACCAATGACGCCTTTATAAATATTTGTACATTGCAGCAAGTTAGGGCTGATCTGACTCTTGTGCAGAGGTAGGGAGTCTCCATAAATAATATAGGCAGATGGTTACATGCGTGTATATGTTGCAAATGCTGCAGTGCATTTAACCTTTAAATGGATGGATTTTCAAAAGCCTTTTCATATAAAAAGCGTAGTTCATAGTTAAAAGCAACCTTTTCACTCAGCAAAATGCATGGCAACAGGCTATGTACTTTCCTTTGCTGATGTCTATGAACTCTTTCCCTCCCACTTCATCACACTCACTTGACACCCACCCACACCACGCTGGAGACAATGGTAACACAGCGCAGATTGAGATAATGCATTTGTGTTGACCTTCATCCCAATGAAAATAAATAATTATTCTTTCTATCTGGACGGTCCAGCTTGGTTATATTTGTTTATTTGGTGCAACGGTAGCGAGGTAATCATCAACGACCAGTCCAGCTAGTTCCTGTGGAATCCCGTTCCATAGAAAGTTGTCTGCTTTATTTCAGAGGCTTTGGACTTGCAGAAATGGCTCAGTAGTGATAACGTCTCTCTTTCTGTTTCTCTTAGACTCCGCTGCCAGAGGCCCTGAATTCAAAGGACACTATGAAGCAGGTGTGTACACCAGAGATGGTGAGCTATGCCTTGGTACATCACATCCCCACAGCAGAGAGTAATCCAAGGTTCTCACTGGTCTTAGACCCCTGCTGAACATAGGAAGACACACAATGTCAGAGTGTCAAGTGTGATTTCAGAAAGTTTTAGCACTGAAGCAAGATTGTCTCCAACATTATTGAAAACGGACATTTCTAATAAGACTGTTGGAAACTGGATTGTCTTTAAGCTTTGATCATCAGGGTTAATTATTGTCTAGCATCTTAAGTCATATGATATCCTTGTAATTTCTTCTTCATAACAATTTCATAATCATGTTTTCAAGCACATATCAGGCTTCTTGTCAGTCTTTAAACTATCACCGGCTTAGACGTTTCTCTCTCCTCACGGGTCTACTGACCTCTGCCATCATCCAGAGTTGCAGTGCTTGCATCCTCTCAAACTGCTGAACTTGTTCTTTTGTTGTTATAATATCCTGCATTACTACTCAAGCGAGTCTTAAAAAACACATTCCTAGCAGGGCAGTCACAAGGAGTCTAAAGGCCACTCCAGGGCCCACAGTTAATTGACCCTCCCTACACTCCCAAGCCCTATACCTCACCCGGCCCAGGCCCCTCACCCTGCCTTATCTCAGTTTCTTCAACAGCATGCCAAGGAGAGAACTTTGAAAACACTCACAACAGGGTTGTAGGCCGTCATGGAAAGTCAATTCTGTTTGGGTTCCGCCAGACAGAAAAAGTAGACAGAGAGAGAGAGAGAAATAATCAATGCTGTGTGGCTAACATCTTGACGCTTTGTTTGGTTGCTTAGCAAGTGTTGGATCCAGATTCTAAAAGTCACTAATGAGCATCATACATTCTGATAGCACTGGACAAGACGGATTGTTTTTGATAACCTGTGTTTGATTGTTGTGGCCTGAGTTTGATACGAGATGCAAAAGATGTCGTTTTCCTATTTAGACACGAGCACACTGAAGTAGAATTCACCATACTTAATCACAAGCTTAACAGCTCCTGATCTCTGCTCACATTTAGAAATACATTTTTCATTTGTGTAACGAAAGTCGGACATGTCCCAGTGTAATTTTTGTTAACAAAACATACTTTTCATTTTCTTTTGGCTGAGGGGGTTCTGCCCTGCAGGTATACGGGACTTTGTAGACTGGATACATAGGTTGTGCACAGTTAAAAAATGTGTTTGTGAGGCTTTCCCGTGTAGGTCAGATGTGTAAGTTCACACAAACTACAGATACAACTGGAAAGATCTGAAAACTCATGCCTAATGACCTAATCAAAGGCCTGGAAAGGGAGAAAAAAACAACATATCCATAATGTATTGCAGGATGGAAATGTTGCCTTCTAAAAAGTGGTCTTGTATTTTTCTCACACAGACAGAAGGAAAAAAAAAGGCAGGTATTTGTAGTCCACAGAGCTGCATTACGCTTCTCGTCAACTCACACAGTGTTCATCTGTAGCTGCTTCTCACACAACACAGCCCACCAAGGTCACTGAGAGTAAGAAACAGAGAAATGTCTCGCCTACAGAGTGGATAACTGTGCTCATCATCATTCCACCCCACAAGAAAAATGCATGAAACAAAACCACGGACTGTACTACATGACTAACACTCTAGCAAGTTAAAGAAAACAATACACATAATAGATCATGCAATTGTGTTGTGATAAATACAATTACTACCTTCTTTCACCCAAATGACTGCGTTCACCCCTGTGTGATATTAATCACCCTGTGCTGGAGAGTGTTTGAGCAAACTGTACAGGCTGTAAAGCAGCACTGCTGTTCTGTAGCCCTGCAAAAATAAAACTAGGTGTAGTAATTTAGGATCATATAAAGATCCTATACATTTTACAGTTTAAGTGTACTTAAACTGTATTACTTTACTTAACATCAGCAGTCTTAAACAACTTTTTGAAAATAGGCTTTTGGCAGTAAAATTACCTCTGCAGCACTATGGACCTGAGTCATAAAATGGGTTATAACTTCATGTCCATGTGCAGCTACATCGGTGTCGGTCGCTGCACACTGGCTGAGTGCGTATTGTACTTGAGAAAGGTGTTTTCCCTGTAAACAATTACCTGCGGGTTGTAGTTTCTAGATAACATGATTAGGTGGCCTTTGGTTAGGTTAGGTTACGTTCAGACAATACACAACACACAGTTCAGCGCAGCACTGCTATGAATCACAGACTAAATGTTTCTGCATGTTTACATGATGGTCCGGTTTAGCAGCGAGGGCTAGGCTCCCTTCAGTGAAATATAGCTTTTGATAATGTTTTTATAAGGACTGGGTTAGGTAATGGAAAATGGCCTCATCAAGAAAATACGTTTTGGAGCTGACATGCCTGAGAATGTGAGTCCCGGGGGAAAATGGGCCCCTGGGAATATTGGTGACCTCGAGACAACATAACTCCAGAGGGGCACAGCAGACGCCTTGGAGCACATTTACTCTGCTGATGTCAGGTCTGGGAACAGGCGTATTAGGTTGAAGTAGGGCTGGGTGATTTGGCCAAAATCTTCTGTCCCGATATAGGTCATTTCATATCTCCATAACGATATATATCATGATATAGCATGTTTTCTCGTAATTAAAATAAATAAATTAATAGTCTATTTAAAAAAAAAAAACACAGCCTATTTTTGTACACTCCTGTGTGAATTAAATACTTGACAAATGAAAAGTACTGAGAATTTTCTCATTTTATTAAGCACTTTAGTGCAAAAGAAAACATAACGTGCAAGGATCAGAACATAAAACGTCGTCCAAATGACACATGTAACAGCAATATTATTATATAATACTGGTTTTTCGGCATTGTGATGGAAACGAGATATACCATCCTATCACCCAGCCCTAGGTTGAAGTGTGTAATGTGTAGTGTTACCCACAGCAGTCTGTTATGGTTGTATGTTGTAATTAGCAGTCCTGCGTGAATGTGGATCTAACAAGCATGTGTCATAACCCCCAAAGAGCATCACGGGAAGAGGTCAGTACATGACTTTCTATATCCTGAATGAGTTGTAGAACACTAGAAAAGGCAAAGGGTGTAGGTAATTGCTTCCTTAAATCCCTATTTCACTTAAATGAAAAAACACTGATATAGGAAATGGTCATTCTTGGTAATTATTATTTTTTTGGGCAAATAGCAGTGGCTTGAGGGAAATCCATGAACAAACAGGCAACCATCTGAGGCTCTCGTGGAGTCACAAGACCTGGTGCAGGAGATGTGAGAGAGGGAGTCTAACACAGTAAAACTGTCTACTTTTCTCAGTCATTGGGACAGTAAATATTTTTGGGCGGTTGTTTGGTTCACTTTGGTTTTCAATTGAGTGTACTGTAAAGCGTGAAAAGGACTGAACCAGAACAGCCGTATTACAGCCAAAAAACAAAGCACATTCTTGTTACATAAGCCTCGCTTCTGCATCGGTGGCTGACAGGTTTTGCACCCCTGTCTGCAGTCTTTTTTAGACCTGACTCGAGTGAGTTGTGTGTATGTGTGTCAGGGGGTGGGAGTGAGGTGGGGAAGAATCGAGAGAGTTTCAAAGGAAATACAGTGAGGGTGGTCAGAAAGGGAAAAATGTGTTGTCGCTGCGTGCCGCCCAGAGAGTGAGTTGTAGAGGCAGGGAACTCGGCGAGGTGTGGGAGAGTTTAACAGCAATTTTTAACACATTCTCACCTCCCTGAAACCCACACACACGCACACACACACCACATTACACTCCAACACCCACAGGAATCTCCACTCACGCTGTTGACGTACGTGACATTACACACACGATATTCACGCTGAGGGGAAATGCAAAGAAACTAGTCTCCATCTCTCACACTCACACATGCACACTTGTTTTCTTTTGCTAACTTCTTTCTGCTGCCAACACATAAGCCGGCTGTTTCAGTAAACAAGACCGCCTGTGTTACACATCCTCCTTCTTTATGTACACATCCCCCTCTCACGCTTTTGCTCCCTGTTTGATCAGAACATAGAAGGGAACGCAACTCACATTAATGTCTACGTATAAAAGAAAGATTCTAGTAGTTTAACTGCTTTTTTTCCTTTTCATTTTTTTCCAAGTTTCTTTCAGATCGTGTTGTGAAGGCAGCGAGATCAGTGTATAGTGTTATGATCGAGAGGAACCCGGGTCTGATCCGAGATAGAAAGTATCACCTCAAAACATACAGGTACCTACACTGGTGGTGGGATCTCTTCCACATTAAAACAAACCTCTAATTAAATGCATAGTCATACATTGCATTTCTCTCACAGACAATGTTGTTCCGGTAAGGAACTTGTTGATTGGCTGATGAAACAAAATGAATGCCTGCAATCAAGAAGCCAGGCAGTTGGAATGTGGCAAGTCTTGGTAGATGAAGGAATCATTGTTCATGGTAAGAAGTAAAGAGATGAATTTTTGAAATATAAATCTGCCTTTTGCTTTCGGCTTGGATGTACACCATTCACACCAGACAGTTTTACTTACCAATATTTGAGCAGCCACAATTACAGAGACATTAACTTAATCATGTCTTGTAACAAAATCATGTCTTTTTGGGCGATTAAAGGACAATTCCAGCGCAAAATGAACCTAGGGGTTAATAACATATGTGTAGCGAGTCGACCGTTCTCTAGGATATGTTTTCATGCTAATCGAATGTCTCTCTAGCTTGAAAGAAGCTACCGCAAACCGGTGATTAGCTTATAATGCTAGCCTTCAGGGCAGAGGGTAAATCGCTATTTCTACACCACTACCCAGGCTCAAAATAGCACCACACTTCACACAGTCTTTATAATATATCTTTTTAATAAACTGTCTGTACACTTACAGTTCTGTCAATGCTTCGGTTTACACATAGGGACCCTCATTATGCTAACGTGGAAGTGGGTTCCGCCATCCACTCCGACATACCCCCACTCCGACATTGACGTCTAACTGTCGGAGTGGTGGCAGTTCCATTGTTTTCAAATGTCCCACCACTCCAAAAAAAAGGGAAGTAGGGAATAGCAGCATGTCGGAATAGCGGCATGTCTTAATAGAAGCATGTTGGAATGGCGGCATGTCGGACTGGCAGCATGTAACCCGTGGAAGTGTGGTGCTATTTGAGCCTTGTTAGTGGTTTAGAAATAGCAATTTACCCTCTGCCCCGAAGGCTATCGCTATAAGCCAATCACCGGTTTGCGGTAGCTTGTTTCAAGCTAGAGACACATTCAATTAGCATGAAAACGTATCCCAGAGAACTGTGGACTCGGTACACACATGTTATCAACCCCAGGTTCATTTTGCGCCGGAATTGTCCTTTAAGGCCTTTTAAGGTATGTATAATAATTCCACAAGAATTTATTTATATATATATATATATATATATATTTATATTTATATATATATATATATATATATATATGTGTCTCAGACTGCACTTGAGAATTCACCAAACATGCTTGAGTAGCTTGAAATCTTTTTGACTGAGCCTGCCAGGGCATTTGTCTCACAATGTGTTCTCAGTCAGTCAAGTGCTCACTAACCACTTATGCTCTTTGGATGGGGCACTGTCTTCCTGGAAGAGACCACTCCA
Organism: Perca fluviatilis; assembly: GCF_010015445.1. NCBI lineage: Eukaryota > Metazoa > Chordata > Actinopteri > Perciformes > Percidae > Perca > Perca fluviatilis. The sequence goes on from NC_053116.1 coordinate 11,367,925, forward strand.
ATCAGGATATAAATGCTTCATCATCAAATTAAGGGGATCACTCTGCATAAATGAATCTGATTTCCATCCATCATTCTGGAGTTTTGTAACGTTACTACATGACAACTCATTCTCTTTAAAGGTCAAAATGTATTTCCAATTTTGTTTCCTTTTTCTTTTAAACTGTGTGTTTTAGTTAATTATCTGATTTGTATGTAAACATCTTTTCTCTTAGTTACATTTGGGGTCTCATTTAGTGTTTTCCCGCCTCTGTGTTCTGCCTCAATCAAGTGAAACACGAGTTGAACTTCCATGACAAGGACACCCAGTTCTACCGCTTCCAGGACTCGGAGTTTGGCCTCAACCACGTAACAAATGAGAAGGAGTGGGAGGACGAGCTGCAGGAGGCTCTGTCGCTGCTGTCTCAGCTGGGTCCCGATGCTCTACTCACTATGATTCTACGCAAATGGTCAGTATGTGGAGCCTTTATAGAACTATTACCAGTGGTGGACGTACATTTATTCGAGTGCTGTACTTAAGTAGAAATTTGAGTTACTTGTACTTGACTTGAGTCTTTTGTTTTCATGCCACTTTCTACTTCTACTCCACTACATTTCAGAGAGAAATATTGTACTTTTTACTCCACTACTTTAATCTGACAGCTTTAGTTACTAGCTACTTTACACATTAAGATCTGTGCAGACAAAACACATGTAGTTTATAAAATACGATGTTTCCATATGAATTAAACTGCCCAACAATGCACAGTCCAGCTGAAACGATTAGCCGATTAAAGACTTAGTTGATTGACAGAACTGTTTCCAGTTTCTAAAATGTGAGGATTGTTCTGCATTGAGTACTTTTACTTTTAATACTTTAAGTACATTTTCCTGATGATACTTACATATTTTTACTTAAGTAACATTTTCAATGCAGGGCTTTTACTTGTAACTGAGTGTTTTTTACAGTGTGGTATTACTTAAGCAAAAGATCAGAATTCTTCTTCCACCACTGACTATTACGCATGAAAACCTGTTGTATATGTGGTACTGCCTATCTAGCAAAGACCTTTTCATAGTGATCATATCTGACAGTCCTATAAGGGTCAAACAGCCTTTCAAAGGAACCAGTGACGTTAGATTTGATCATCAAGCCTGCAGAGTTTTAAGTGCATCAGTGGTTGATTGCATGTGTTGTGTCTGAATGTCCCTGTGTTTAGCCCCAGTCAGAGGAGTGCTGAGGACCTGGAGGTCATCTATGAGGAGCTGCTCCACGTCAAGGCTGCAGCTCATCTCTCCACCTCTGTAAGTCTCTGTTTCTGCCTGCTCTGGACATCCATGTCCTTGTGATTAAAGCCACTATATGTAGTTTTTGTGTGTAGAAAAGTCAGACAGTCAAGCACTTAAGAATCTGTACTTTGATGGAAATAGTAGACCTTGAATCTAATTTGATACAAGAGCTCCATTTGAATCTGAATCTTTGAATCAAGGCTAGTATTCTTCTTGCTTAAAACTTTAGTGCGTAACTTTTATATTAATGAACATCTGTTACATCTAAGCCATTGCCAAATGAGTTGATACAAAGCTAATTAAGACTACCAGCTCCACACAACTCTCTCTGGATTTCTCAGTATGGCTTTGTTTACAAAATAGTCGTCGTCTGGCGACTTTCGCGCGCAGAAGCCCAAGTACAGTTAATGACCTCTTCTGAAGAGTCCATCATGTTTTTTTAATCCTCTGTGTCCTCCTTGGCTAAAAGCAACTGCTACCCACTATAGTGTCTACTAGGAACTTTCAGTTTGTGTTGATTCTAGCAGCCCCTTTAGACAAAAGCAGTAGTGTTTTTACCACACCTGCTGTCGTAAAGGTCTTTTAGAGTTAGCGTTACGGGGAGGTCATATAGTTGCGATGAATGTTTTGCTCAGACAAAAAAATCATTCTTTTACAATGAGATAATACGTTACCCCATGCATCGTTGCATTTCAAGTGTTGCATACGGTAACTTAGCCTACTTTGGATGTCTCGTGGGCTAAACGGGGTATCACTGTCACTGTGTCACGAATCAAAGCATTAGCAAGAGTTTGTTGTAGCAACCAACTTAATAATAAAAATAAAAACTTAGATTCATATAGCCTCTTTCATGAAACCCAAGGACGCTTTACACGTACAAGTACAGGGGGACAAAATGAAAATAGTAGGCAAACACAAACACGGACTGGAAAGAAATAAAAACTGGGCGCTAAATGGAAGGGGGACGTAAATTCTTGTAGGCTACTGACGTACATCCACGTCTCGCATTGTAAAGTTATTTCATGCAGGAAATAGACCTATCACATACCTGTCTAGGAGGAAGAGGGCCAATTCAGGGTTGGTTTTGAATCCTTTACAATCCTGTAATTGTCTCCATCTGTTGAAAGCCCAATTCTCACCATTATATGCTAAATAAAGGAAATTAAAGCAGTTAAAGCAACAGTTGCCCCATAATGTTTCTACCATTTTTTCATTTGGGATAATAGACCTTTTTCACGGCAGACATGTGGACATGTCATAGTAGGAAAAGGACAGGTGTATTCAAAACCATTAATGATGGCTGCATTCCACTTAGGAGAGGCCCTGGTATTGTGCATGCTGACTCACTGAGGCAACGTTTACACGTGGCCGGCTATTTTCATAAACGGACATTTCAACCTCTCGGTTTTCAGAAAAGTGTTCGTTTATATGTACCCATGTATATATGCCGTCAATGCAGTCAAGAGCACGCCAAACCCGTAGGTGGCAGTGTAACGAGAAGCTCAAGCCCACGTTAGCCAATCAGAATCCCGACAATAGCAACAACAGCAACTAATCACGTCCTCTTTCTCTCTCTCGGCTGCCTAAACCTCCGTTTGTCTCAGTTTACATGCAAACGTGCAAACGAAGATTTAAAAAATCTCCACTTTGGCCAGAGTTTTTAGAAATAATCGTTTTCTGTGATAAAAACGGGGTTTTCGTGTAAATGAGAGGCCAAACCGCAGGAAAATATCTGCGTCTTCCCTTCGTGTAAACAGGGCTTTAGGAGAGGCCCTGGTATTGTGCATGCTGACTCACTGAACTAGCTTACTGGGACACTTGATGGAATAGAGCCATCGTTAAGGTTATCAGTTTCAGCTGTGCTTTTCCTACTATGACAAGTCAAAATGTCTGCTGTGAAAAAGGTCCATAATAGTTGCTTATTACCAAACCATGCAGTTTCCTCTGATTCTTAAACTACTTTGATCAAAGAACCTTTGGAGTTAAACAATCAAACAATAAGGAGTTATCAATGCAGTTCAGTCTAACTTCTTACCCTGTTGTGCTTGTAGGTGCGTAAGGAGCTGGCAGCAGTGCTGGTCTTTGAATCACATGCCAAGGCCGGAACAGTCTGTGAGTGTGACAGCTTTGCTGACGTTTGAGCTTTGCTTGTAGAAAGAACCTTGGACACAGAGACACGCACAGTTTCATTGTGTATTTGAACCACACTGCACTACACTAATGTGTACTGCAGAGTGATAATTATAACTAATTATAATGTGCACAAATGCCCTCCTATCCTAACATCCTCTTGTGCACAACATGCCATTCAGATATATTATCTCTACCAAACCATGTATTAAATCAGGAATATTCAAACCGATTCATTACTTCAGTGGAGACAATCAGGGCATCATGTGCATTTTTTTCTCTTCCAATCATGAATATGAAAGTCATGCATACATAATGAAGCCCATTGTAGACGTGATCTTCATGCAATTGTGATGGTTATTCACACAGAGACGTGTAAAGGACCAATGTTGTTGCTGATTTTTGTGATGTAGTGTTCAGTCAGGGGGACAAAGGCACTTCTTGGTACATCATCTGGAAAGGCTCTGTAAACGTGATCACGCATGGAAAGGTAAATCCATTTACTGCTTGCTAATATAATAATAATAATTATAATAATAATAATAATCAATCTCAGAACTGGCACTCATGAAATGCCTCGTTGCTTCGGAATTGGATGCCAGTACAATGCAATGCTGAAAGTGCCGTGTGCACACAGGGCCTGGTAACTACACTACATGAGGGGGAGGACTTTGGGCAGCTGGCTTTGCTGAACGATGCCCCACGTGCTGCCACCATCATCTTGAGAGAAGACAACTGCCATTTCCTCCGTGTGGATAAACAGGACTTCATACGCATCCTCAAGGTGTGTCTGAGCAACTAATTACATGTCTAGACCAGTGGTTCTCAACCTGGGGATAATTTCTAGGGGGTCGCCAAATGGTTGGGGAGAAAAAAAAAATGAAATAACATATTCTAGACTGGAAAATGTTTTTTACATTGCTATGTGAGTTTTGTACATTTCGTGTGGTGTATTCACAGCTTCATTTGTAAATAAGCAGGTCCTGGAACACAGAAAGGGGTCTGAAGATGGGGAGGAGAGAAAAAGTCACAAACGCATTAAAAATCCACAGAGCCCGGAGCACATTGGACAAGGCTAGGTGCTATCTGCTAAAACTTAAAGCAAAGCATTATTATCGCGAACACCATCCTCATTGTTTTGGGGGGGTCGCGAACACCATCCTCATTGTTTTGGGGGGGTCGCGACTCGAAAAGGTTGAGATGCACTGGTCTAGACAATGTCAAAAATGTAGTAACGTTGCTTTTTCTCTGTGCGCACCACATATTCAGATCCCCAAATATGCCTTTGACTCGTCATCCATGTGTGTCCTTTAGGACGTTGAAGCTAACACAGTGCGGCTGGAAGAGCATGGGAAAACGGTGCTGGTGTTGGAGAAGAGCACCGACTGGGCCGCGCAGGGAGGAGCAGGAAACAACAGCAAGTGAGAAACTCTGATGCACTCACCTCTGAGACAGCACAATACTTCACAAGCAGGTTTACAGTCATTAAGATACTTTACCTGGGCGTGGGCAGATACTAGACGGTATCACGCCAATAACACAAGCACAGCCATTGGTCATCATAACACAGTGACGGACAAGTATGCAGATCTTTTTTTTTTGTCAAACGCGGCTAAGGTCTTATTAATCGGCTGTTATCTGACAACCAGAAAATAAATGGACTTCAACCCTGCCTTGGTGAATGACTTGTTATCAGTCTCAAGGTGTTTTAGCAAACATAAATGAATTAACAACACTTACTTGCACACTTACCCACACCGCAACCATCTTCTCTTGTTCTCTCCACTCTACCAAACAACCAAGGTGTATTATCTGAGGAGCCCAAACAATATTAAATTTTTTGGACCTGATTAGGCAATAAGCCCTCCAATTTAGAGATAAAACTGTCATGACGTGGATACAGTGTGTGCCGGAAGGCAATGCATTTTATAGGTCGACAATAAACACATGATCTGTGATTCACCCAACGCTGCTATTCACTCATGATATGCTAGTGCCAAGTGTTGTAAATACAGGAGAGGAGTCTGCAGGACAAACAATGCAATGATTACGTCAAATTCTTTTTTCTAGTTCTTCTTTTTGGGCAGTTATCAGTCAGTGTGCACGCAAACCGATGATACAGTATATGCAATAAACTAAGATGTGTTAGCAATAAGCTCGAAGCACCACTGTGCCTAAACAGAGTCTCAACGAGCCTATAGCTTGGCTGTAGACGGAGTCTCGTTCATCTGTAGTCCCTGGACAGAGGTTACGCAGTCATGTAAATTAAGAGTCACTGAAATAGTATAATTAGGTGTAACGGGTGAGGGTTCGATATGTGGTGGTTGGATCACGCTCAATAAGAAGGAACAGCTGGATGGAGACGGATCATTTTGTTAAGCATCCCTTCACTGTTCTTCACATTTCATCAGCTCCACAACAACACTTCCTTGTTTTACTTAATCACATGTAGCTGAACTAACCAATCAGATGCTAGCAGAACTTAGACTCAGGTAAATGTGAGGAAATCCACAGAGGTAGATTCTTAAATGCTGATGTAAATATGCCAGTACTGACTGTTAAACACAAATATGTAAATAGTTAAGTGTATTAACATTGTAAATACATTTTGGTAAATTAAACTCAAATGTATGAGTTAACTTGTAAGGCACTAATTAAAAACACACAAAGGAATGTGTGCAGAGCAATACGTCAGGAAATTAAAAAATGAATCTGTTCTTTCTCCTGTCGTACTCTGTGCAGGTACACGGTTATGTCAGGAACACCTGAGAAAATCCTGGAACACCTATTGGAAACCGTAAAGCTAGACTCTAATGGAAATGACGCAATAGGTGGGAGCCTGCAGGCGTATTCTAGCCTTCCTGTTTTAATGGAGTGATTCAAGATGATCAGACTTGGTCAGCTAGTTAGTTAACTGTGTGTTGTGTTGTTTGTCTCCCTGCAGCTCCCTGTGTGAGCGACTTTCTGCTCACCCACAAAGTCTTTATGCCCTCCAGCCAGCTGTGTCCCGCACTACATCACCAATATCCTCTGATGGTCAATAATTATTAATTACACAGTTCTTGTATTTCATAAAGATTTAAACATTTTACTGTTTTTTTGTGTTTATTTATTTATTTTATTTGTCTTAGTGTGCATTAGTTTCTAAATCCACTTTTTTATTCTCTAAATCCGCTTTTAATCCCATTTGTCTGCTGTTTTTTTAACCACTGTACAGCACTTTGAATAGCATTTTGTTATATTATATATATATTGTTTGAAAGGTGCTATATAAATAAAGCTTGATTGATTGATTGATGGACAGTGATGATGATGATGATGATGATGATGATGATGATGATAAGGATAATGTGTACTGCCACTGCTGCTGCTTATGATGATTATGATTATGATGTCCGCAATTTAAACAGAGCATTTAGTTGCCATAAGTGTGTGTGTGTGTGTGTATATATATATATATATTCTGCTTAAATAAAGTGTCTTGTAATTCTTTGTTTGTTAAGCTTTTTATGTTATGCCCCTTAACCGTCATTGCACCTATGAGGCAGAGCTCTCGGAGGGTACCGATCAGGAGAAGGCTTCCTATATTCTCAGCACCAAGCAGAAGGTAGTGAAGCTGATTGGCCAATGGGTGGCACTGTATGGCCTTCTGCTGAAAGAAGACCCTATTGCTTTGGACTCTCTGGAGGTGAGATTGCAGGGTCCATTTAATCATTCTGTGTATTGCAATATTTCCATTGTGAGGACAGAAAATAAATAATTGTATGCCTGCTTTTTCAATTTCCATATTTGGGCTCCAACAGAGGTTGAAGAAGGAGGTGGCAGGTGATTTCCGTCTGTCCAGCATGCTGAAAGAACAATTTAGGGAAAGGAGGAGAACCAAAGTGTAATTTGTCTATATTATCTTATAACATCTAGCTATTTCTCAAATCATAAATACTGCAGCATGCCATTTAACACCTTTTTAAAAAAAATCTTTTAATATCTTTACAGATTGGAAAACGGATATCAGTCACTGAGCAGGGTAAGCGTCTTGTCTTTTTGCACACGACAGCTGGGTGCAAGAATATTAACGTCAGAGATACATTTAAATGAGAAAGCAGTTAGAATGTCATTTGCCAGTTTAATGTCACTGACATGCTGAGTCACTCTGATGATATTGACAGAACCAGCAATTCGATTGGTTCTCAAACTGTGAGGAGCCAGTGGGGAGGTTACAACCAATCAGAGCACAAGATAAAGGTGAGTAAGACTCTATATCGCTTTTGGATCATATATATCACTACAGTAGGTTGCGTACACAGACGAGTTCCATCACATTAGCTCATGTATCTGTGGGTGTTGTTCCTGAGAAACACACATCGTTACTCAACGTCATGAATTATCAAATCAGCATATCTTGACATGTTTTGACGTCTGTGTCTTTTCGGTGCAGTGCTGTATGAGATCTACAGACCAGACAACAAGCCTCTCACTCTGATGCTCCCAGTCAACACATCTGTACAGGACGTGTTGTCAGCGATAGTCAAACCTGGCACTGATCACATCCTGGTCAAAATGAACTCTACAGGAGGTGGGTAGATATATAAGAGTATATATATATTTTTATGTACCAAGATATTTTTCGTTTTACTTGCTGGTTCCTGTAAAAATTGTTTAAATTAAGCATTTAGAGCTGCATATTAAAGCAGTTTCCAAGCTTCAATTCCAGTCTAGCGTCATGTTCATAGATTTTGTACCATTCTCTGTCAGTTCATCATGCTTAAACTTAGTTTTTGATGTATTGAATGCACACAGAAAGAGCTCAGCTAAAGCTGGATGCGACTGCAGTCTACACAGCCCTGGGGCTCAACGAGAGACTGTTCATCTGCACAAGCAGCCAAGTGGAACAACTGGTGAGGAATAGGTGCCCTCCATTCCATTTCTTATTTTGGAAAATGAAAGAGGAAATGTCACCACTTCAGACATAATGTCATCAGTGGTGGAAGAAGTATTCAGATCCTTAAGTAAAAGTACTGATACAACAAAGTAAAAGTACTCAATGCAGAAAAAAAACGATCCAAACAGTTCTGTTTAATGGTTTAATCATGTCAGCAGGACTTGTAGGCCGTTCTATTTTTGGGTAGTTTCATTTATAATAATAATATTTAAAAAACTACGTGTGTTTTATGTGTTAATTTGTAAAGTAACTAGTAACTAAAGCTGTCAGATGAATGTAGTGGAGTAAAAAGTACAATATTTCTCTCTGAAATGTAGCAGACAAGAAGTAGAAAGTGGCATGAAAGTAAAGTACAAGTACCTCATATTTGTACTTAAGTACAGTACTGGAGTAGATGTACTTAGTTACATTCCGCCACTGGTCATTATGTTCATTGCTTACAGTTGAGTTAGGGTTAAACATGGTGGTTTGGTTCAAAACAGCTTACCTGCCCTAAAAGCCACTATTATTTTCTACCTGCTCATTTTCTTTCCCTTTCTCTCTCTTCCTCCTAGATGCCCCTGACGGAGCAGCAGGGTCCAGAGCGAGGAACAACGGACATCCTGGAACAGATGTGCTCCAAAGACATCGCCAATGAACTCACCAACTATGACTGGGAACTGTTCACTGCCATGCATGAGGTAGCTAACTCAGAAGCAGATATGACACATTTTACATCTGACCGCATTATATAAACCAATTGATACATAACAAAGAGGAACTTGCTTATTTACACTTCAAATGCCTCATCAAGGCTGAGCTCCAGACAGTAGTCTATCATGAAAGTAGCGCCAAGGCTGAAACCGACATTCAGATATTTCCTCGTCTAAACAAAGGACTGGGCATCTCTTTGATGAATGTATCTGAGCCACGCTCCTTGGCACGTTGCCATCAGATTACCTGGTACTACGGTATCAACACTTCCTGCATGCTTCGCATGTTTCTGAAGCAAATCATAATTATAAAGTATTCTCTGTCTTGTGTGTCTGTAATTGATGTGACTCACTGTTCCTGTTTCTGAAGGTGGAGCTTGTCTACTACATATTTGGCCGTCAGAAATTCCCAGGTGCCATCACAGCTAACCTGGAGCGCTTTGTGCGTCGCTTCAATGAGGTGCAGTACTGGGTGGTGACTGAACTGTGCCTCTGCGAAGACCTGGTGAAACGTGCCATTCTGCTCAAGAAGTTCATAAAGATCGCTGCAGTGTAAGTTGGAAACCTTAGCTATCTTTTGATGGCAGTGTAGGTCAGTCGGTCCAACACATTGGTCCAGACTGAAATATTGCCATGAAAGTGGGATCCCCTGACTTTTCCTCTAGTGCCACCATGAGGTCAAGGTTTTAATTTGTCTCATACTTTAGTTTATGATCGAACCTGCAAAGCGAATTACTTTCCCATCAGCCTCAGCTGTAGTTTGTGTTTAGTGCTAACTAGCAAATGTAAGCATGCTAAAACACTAAACTGTATACCTGCTCAACGGCAGGGTTGGTAACTATTTCCAATATTCACTTTTTTATATCATGTTTGAAATGGTCTTTAAACCCCGACAGTAATACATAACTTATGGGCTCTGAAAAAGGAGTGAAAAAGATCCGTCATCTGCAGCTGCTGTGATCCTGTAAAAACGCCCACCAATCACTGCCTCGCGGTCCGCTTGGAAAGAACCAATGAAATGCCTCCTCGCCCCGCTGCGTGTACTCCACCCCTCCCGTATACGAGCCTGAGCTCAGTGCACGTCATGCAGAAAATCCATGTTATGTATTTCTTTACTAATTAAATAAATGTCAGGTGACTGACTGACATGTGATGTACATTCTTTTTAGAAAACAATTAGTTTTTAGAAATGTCTCATGAGATATTGTCTCTAGAAGTGGATTATTCATCTTTTGTTTTTGTTAAAGAAGGAAAAGAAAATCGCAATACTATCGAATCGCGATAAATGAAAATCGCAATTCAAATCGAATCGGCACCCATGTATTTTTAAAGAATTGAATCGGGACAAAAGCATATCGTCCCAGCCCTAACAGCCATGATGTGTCCTCTCTGTCACAGATTAAAGGATCAGAAGAACCTGAATTCCTTCTTCGCTGTGATGTTCGGTTTGAGCAACAGCGCAGTGCACAGGCTTTACAAGACCTGGGAGGTGAGAAAGCCCTGAATGCAACAGGAATGATGATAATATATTTGTGTCACCGTTTAAAAAAATGACATATGTTATTGTCTATCCCAGAGAATACCCAGCAAGACAAAGAGAATTTACTGTGCTTATGAGAGGTTGATGGTAAGTTACACTGTATGCTCTCTTTTCTGGACATTTTATAAATGTTCCAAAACTCTAAATATACGGTTTGGAACATTCATTTTGTGCACTAACATGATATAATGGTGCTCTGTTTATTCTCTGTCCATGTCAGGATCCATCACGCAACCACAGGGCCTACAGACTGGCTGTGGCCAAACTCAGTCCTCCCTACATCCCCTTCATGCCTCTGCTGCTCAAAGGTGACAGATACTTATCAGAATCAGAATACTTGATTCATTTTCACAGGGAAGTTGTTAAGTTGCAGTTGCTCACAGTCAAATTTAAGTCAAAGTAAGGGTACGAAAAAACTAGTCAAAAGTGTATTAAGTAGCTAAAAAAAATAAAAAGTTCAGTAAAAGTAAAGTAAGGTTAAAAAGATTAAGTTGTACTATGGATTATACAAATGCTACTGAACATAAATAAAGTACAGTGTGACATATACATACAGCGTTAGATGTGAATGTTGTGTAAATGAATTCACTCATCACTCACATGTTTTCTGTTCCTGCCTTTTCCCAGACATGACATTCATCAATGAGGGAAATCCAAACTATGTAGACAAATTGGTGAATTTTGAGAAAGTGGTAAGACAGACAAATGTTTTTGTAACGTTGCTCGGCCCAATTTTTCAGCAGCAGTGGCAGCAAAAACTGTCCTGTCCTGTTAGTGGTGTCCTGTACACTGTCCGATGACTGTCCCAGGACAGTCAGACACTGTCCTGTACACTGTCCTGTGACTCCGAGACACTGTCCTGTGACTCCATGACTGTCCCGGGACAGTGAGTCACAGGACAGTGTCTCGGAGTCATAGGACAGTGTACAGGACCCTACTAACAGGACAGGACAGTTTTTGCTGCCACTGCCTCTCCAATTTTTCTGCTCACAAATCTTTGGCATGTCATTTAACTTCAAATTGTTCCTTTTCCTCCCATTGTCACAGCGCATGATCGCCAAGACAGTGAATATTGTACGAGGCTGCAGAAGCCAGCCTTACGGTAAGTGATCCAGTCGAGCTTGTCGCACAACTAGCGGATTCACGCTGACACAGCACTGGGGAGATAGGATCTGGCAATGTGAGACTACAGCACTGGCAAGGGTATAGGTCAAAGGTCAAACAGTTGCACGTGCATGCTGAAGTAAATGGGTGATGTAGGGTTTTGGCTACGAATGACACATAGGGATGTAATCATACACTATACTGACGATTCGATACCATTCAAGATTTTACATTTACAATATGATTTTCTCAGGATGTTTTTAACAGAATGACTGAAAAATATTCCTAAATTTATATAAACTGTGCAAAACAACAGACGTGTCCTTATGAAAAAAGTGCAACTGAAAATGTATTTTATCTTAAATAACAAACATCCCACATCAAAAAACAAATCCCACATCAAAACTAAATAAATAGAAAAAGAAATCTCTTCAAATAAAGAAACTAAGACTTAGTGACGTGAAGGCAGACAAAGTGTAATTCAAAGTAGATTACGCCCTACGCGATAGTATCGCAATTCATTTTTTATCTCAACAGATTGTAATCTTTACACATTTATATGGCTGTTTAACCGAGTAATGATGCATCGTTACATCCCTAATGACACATGAAGATGATATATCAGGTAGGTAAACTTGTCTTTCTCTTCTGCAGTGCCATCGTCTCCACAGAGGGGCCTGGCAGATCGGATGTTTCTGGAAGCGCCTGCTACTCGCATATCCACATGTAAGCTACATCTACTATATCATTAACTGTTGGATCTAGTTGTCCTTCCTTTAAACTAAAGAGTTACTTTTATGATCATCAGAGTTTTAGTTTGGTGTGGCTCCACAGTCGAATTTCACATTTCACAAAATAAGGAAGATTCGCCAATACAAACACTTCGGTTCAGCCCAGCAATAGAACTCAGAGCTATTAGTCAGCATTTTTTTGCACATATGTGAACACTCCAAAGAGACTCAGACCCCTCTGGAACGAATTTGCTTCAAGTCCGTGTTGCACATCTCTTCGTCTATATCCAAGACGTTCCACTTCCGGGATTCCGCCGGATGTCACTCTTTTTTGGGATGTCCTTTTTCGGCTGTCCGGTACCTTCCGCTTTCTTTGTGTTGTAATTTTAAACTCCGGTTTATTTCTGAGGACTATGGTTAACCGCTCCTCAGATCTCTGCAGGGTAAATGCAGACAGCTAGCTAGACTATCTGTCCAGTCTGAATTTTCTGTTACACGACTAAAACTACTTTTGAACGTACACATTCCACCAAAACAAGTTCCTTCCCGAGACTATTTTGCAGCGGAACGTGGCTCCGCTCGGCGCTTAGCACCGCCCAAGACAATTGTGATTGGTTTAAAAAAAATGCCAATAAACCAGAGCACATTTTTCTCCCATCCCGGAATGCTGTGCGGACTCGCCAGACCCTCCTCCGCAGCTCCGTGCAGGAAGGTCTGGCAATGCGAGACCACACTTCTCTTCACCCGTGCATTGTTAACACAACACGCTTCAGGTTCGTTTTGCCTTTTGCCCTGTATGTATGTCAGCCCCGAGGCCCCATCAGAGCTGAAGTGGACCACAAAGAGAACCGAGTCCTCTTTCAAGCAAATTGACAATGTGAACGCCAAAAAAAAAGAACCGAGTCCCTTTTCTGTTGGTCCACTTTTTGGTCAACCTAAAAAGGACCGAGTTTGGTTCGTTTTAAAGAGGACTATATGTGAAAACGCCCTTAAACATATGCTGAGTCAAAAATGGTTTCTCCTTCTCCCCCAGGCTCAGAATATGCCCTCCCTCTGCGGAGTCCCAGCAACATCCGACACTACATTCAGAACCTGAAGGTGATTGACAACCAGCGCAAGCTAACACAGCTATCAAGAACAATAGAATGCTAGGGCATCAACCTGCAAATGTGCAAAGACTGTATAAAAAAATAAATAAATAAATAAAAAACTGTAGCGCAAATCTGAACCAGAGAAGAGATTGTAGCTGGATGAACAAAACTTCCACACTCGCCTACACAAGATGGATGTCTGGAGGCGCCGAGTGCCGTGGATTGACTCTAATTCAAGGAGCTTGGACATTCCTGGAGAAGCTCTCTGCACAGCAATGAAGAGTGACAATGTGCTGTGTGCACAATAATACCCTCTAACGATAAACCACAGAATCCAATTCTGTGTCCGAGAGACTTGTGGGACACTTTTTTTTTTTTCTTCCAAGAAGCTTCAGGACAGTGTGTATGCTACAGTGGAAACTGATCCCCTCACAAAAGCAATGTTACAACATGTACAGTTAAGCAAAGTATGCCCGTCTTTGGTGTCAAAATCATTTATGTGACATTTTATATACTGCTGTCTGTGGAAGAAGCACTCTGGTGGTTCTACAAAAGGGCCATAAGAACATATACTACAGATGTTTGCCATAGCAAAATCACTTTAGGTCAGTTTTTTTGTGCACTTTTTTTTCACTAATATATTGAATGAGATTTTTTTTTGGCAACGAAGCCACTAACTGACATCCATATAATTTCATACGTTTCCTTCCAAATAAATTATTTTTCTCAACTATGTGTGTCAATGAAAAAAGCACAAGAATATGTAAAAAGGGAAATATTTTATTCAAAGTACAAACCATAACAGGTACAAATTGACCTCTAAAGACCCCTCCCCCAATGTTCTCCCCAATATGGGGTGAGGAAATTTCACAACAAATCAGTTATCCTTTGAATTCAAAAAATACTCTCCATGTCATTAATATGTACAACTTCTTTTTGGAAGTCCTTGAGAGTGAGAATGGGCTAAGACAAAAAAAAAAAAAAAAAACACAACAGAAAAAGAAAACCCAGTGCCTTCTCCCGATGTAACCATGGAGGAAGTAGTAAAAAGTTCCCCTGTCATAAATAATGGGTCGACATGTTCGGTAAAGAACAGACAATGTTAAATGTTATAAATCAACTACCATGTGGCCATTTTGTGGACCATTTGAAAAATTGTAACTCACTAGCCAAAACGAGAGACCATATGAAAAGAGTGTGATGAAGCAAACCAATGTACACCATTTGGTTAGTATAATGTGGGTGTTTGCGCAGGTGAAACAGCAGAGCACAAAAATTATCAAACTAAATGTCAACATACCCCAAGTTCAATTCCGATATGTTCTAGTGGTTGTGTTCCTGGGCCAGTCTTTGGTGTAAAGATCTGTACGATCACAAAAGTGGTCCAGCGCCAGTGATGAATGAGCAACTCGTAAGTGGAAAAAAAATAAGTTTCACACTTGAAGCATGTTTAGTGAGAAAGCAAGTGATAGTGAAAAAGCCAGAACCTCCAAAAAGGATTTAGCGTATGTGCTTATCACATACTTTGATACAAAAAAAAAGAAGAAATCCTGGTTTATCACAACTCGGTCACAAATAAAAGGAAAAAAAGAAAGCACTGTAATATTAAAAAGAGTGAATATAAATATTGCACTTCCAAACATTTAGTTCCCAGTGCCTAGCTGTTATCCCTTTGTTAGAGGTACAAGACATCCTGTAGGATCTGGACGTAGCCTTAGTTTGTTTTTTTTTGATTTACAATGAGGTTGTAAGTGTTTTAAAGTAAAGTCGTCCTGAACACTGACTGTATTTCTGCTATCGTGACTGACAGTAAATGCAGAATGGCTTAACCTCAACGATCTCAAGCTACAGAGGTGATCAGGGATAAGCAGGACTAAGCAGTGGGAAAGGTAATAACCAATTCATACACAAAACAAACATTCATAAATATATCATTCACACAAATGCATGTATGCATTAAGTCACACACATTCAAGCGCACACAACCCTAACTCTAACCCACAGACGTGAAGTATTTACATTTAAAAAGGCACATACAATATCTATGTACACGACAAGTAAAAGAAACCAACACAAAGCATTTGAAAGTTCAGTCCCTGTAGCCTTTTGGTAGTGGGATGACTTCAGCCACTTCTCTTTCCAAACGTGGACAGCTTTTACTCAAAGACAATCAAAAATACAGTATCTCACAGTAACACGCACTGTAAGCTGGAAATGGATCCTTCACACTCAACGAGTGATGATCCCCGCCTGCTCTCAGACTTAACACTCTCTGTCAAAGCTACAACGTTGCCGATTGTCACGTCTTTGGTTTAAGACACCATCACGCCGTGGGTTTCCCCTAAACGCCATTTAGTCGCGCGTGGCCTCGATTCGAAACCGAGCAGGAGTAAAGACCGCTAAATATTCTTTAGGAGAACGTCACTACACCACACCGTTTCAAGCCTAATGTGAGGTCTCACAGGTCGGTGGTGGATCCAGTCCCATCCTATCCCAGTCGACTACACAACAATGATGATGCGAGCATTGGTAACTCTGAACATGAACAAACAGGATTTAGACAAAGTGATCAGTAGGAGTCAAAATCAGAACTCAAAGGAAGGTCAGTCAGTCAGCCTTAGGTGGAATTATATCAGTAGATTTCCGTTGAGTGCAAAAACAACTCAACCCAGCGCTGTGCACCAACCTGAGGCAGAGAGAGATCATTCTGGTGAACAGTTAAGTTCCGTCCCTGCATTTTCTACGCCCGCTTATCCTGTTCAGGGCAGCGGGGTGCTGGACATATCCCAGCATGCATTAGGCAAGAAGCAGGGGAACACCTCGGGCAGGTCAGGGTTTTTAAATTACGTAAAAATGCGTGTGATAAAATGTTGTGATGAAAGCAGAGCTATTTAACAGATTAAGTCTCAACATCTAGGCCAGTATTACCGACATTGCTGTAATCAGGTTAATGTTTTCACCTGAAACCTGTTTTCCGATCTTCTGTCAATAACGTGTTCAGCAGCTTAATTCACAGCTCCTGGCTGCTATAAGCTACATGTGGCCATATCCTGTCAGCGGCAGTGAGCACATCAGATCATTAGCACCAAAATAAGGCAGTTAAAAGGGGGGTATAACAGAACTCTCCATCACAAGAATCCACAAAAGGAAACCCAACAGGCATCTCACTGCATACGCAGGCGGACGGTTGCCTGTACTTCTATTGCAGTCACTTTTGTTGTTGTTCAGTCTAACATTAGCCTTAAGGCATTGAGAAAAAGTTCTATTTAGTAACGATCCCAACCTGCCAACCAACAAGACATAAGTTAAAAAAAGAAAAGGAAAAAAAAAAAACATTCATTTGGAGATCTTTGGATTTTTGTCTTCATCTAGTGCAGCACAGTGGAGTTCCAGTGGTCTCTCTTTCTCTTAACTCTTGGACTGCTTTCTGATCCACTCTACATGTTCCATCGTGTTTCTCCGTTGCAATCATATGGCCAGGTACTGTGGTTCTGGTAGCTCGGGTTGTCCTTTAGGCCTCCGAGGCAGCCTGTGGTTTGAGTTGAGCTTTCTCCATGGCGGTGCCGTAAGGTAAAGAGCGCTTGAAGAAGCCGAACTGCAAGAAACGTTTTTGGGGAAAAGCAGACATCAGAAATGAGCACAGACCTAAAGCGCTTACAATCATTTTTTTTAAACCCATGGAATGTTTCACAGCAGCACTGACCTTGTATAGAACGTAGATGAGTAGAGCTAGAAGCAGTAAACCAGCCAGAATGGCCAAGATGATGATCCACAGAGGAACAGAGTTCTCTATATCTGGTTTATTCCACACCACTGGGGTCACCACCTGAGGACAAAAGCACCGTTTGTCAGTTTGTAAGACACAGGACATTAAGATGATACCTCGGAATGAAGTAGGCCGTATGGAATGAATGGAAAAAAAAAAAAAAGTTCTTTAA
Organism: Perca fluviatilis; assembly: GCF_010015445.1. Classification (NCBI taxonomy): domain Eukaryota; kingdom Metazoa; phylum Chordata; class Actinopteri; order Perciformes; family Percidae; genus Perca; species Perca fluviatilis. The sequence goes on from NC_053116.1 coordinate 11,385,358, forward strand.
ATACCTTTTTGTGTCCACTGGGAGCATGTTTGGGTAAGATGGCATAAGGCATCTTCTCCACACTGTATCTGGCCAGGCACTCCAGCACATATTGCTTGTAAGCTCTCTGAAAGAAGTAGCATAGCAACTTGAAAAATCTGATTCACAATGAACGCAGTCCACCAGATATACACTAGGTGGCAGCAGAGACCGCATGCTTTTCCCAAAGAAAATCTCTTCCACTTTCCTATCCTACGAGAAGCTGTGTTACCAGATAAAGAAGTTTAATACATTTGTGCATGTGCCTTGTGTTACAGAATGCAGGGGGTGGTAAAATAAAAAAATAAAAATAAAAAAAAGAGTCTGTGTGCAGCTCAGACATGACGTGCAGACAGAAAAGAAAATGTAAACTTGTAAAAACGTTTTTCATCTAGATTCTCAGTTAGTCACTGTTATCCCATTTGTTAAGACAAAGGGAGACTGTGCTAGGCCTTAAGAACTGATCCAGATTCATCACAAACAAATATGTGAGACTGACTACTGCAGCTGTGTACCTTTGCCAGCTGCACATTTCAGGTTTTAACTCTCAATGTTTCCTTTTTCTGATGATTTCATGAAAAATGGCTTCTTACTTCCTGTCAAAGCCTGACATGAGAAAATACAATACTTGGCACCGGTGGGAAAAGACTAATCTATAGTGCACAGCCTTTTCCTCCCCTGTTCCTTTGCCATCTGGTGGGAACACGTGTTCATGTACAGAACATGTCTAGTGAGTTTTTAAGGCAAGGGTCATCTCTGACTGACAAACCTCGGTGAAGGTCTCGGCCCAGATGCGGGAGCGCACTTTGAGGATAGCGGTTGTCCCCTTCTCCAGCAGACCCACGGTGCACTGGATCGCCCAGCACTCTGTATTAGAGCAAGACTACGGAAACGGAGAGAAAGGAGTTAAGGTGATGTTAATTAAATGTTAAATCCATTTTGTTTAAGTCAGACTTGTGCGTAGCTAGAATAATTAAAAAATATATATATATTTTTCCCACAAAACTAAACCAACAGGACGTAAATATAGGTGAAAGTCATACAGGCAAAAGTGAAAACTGGTACAAATAACAGCCATGTTAATGCTGCAGGTCCAATAAATATAACAAAGAGCCCAATGTTATGATCACTATTCCACGCCTGTTTCAAATTAGATTGAAGGAATGTCATGAGACTGTAAAAATGCAGCATGCATCACTCTCCACATTATTACAACCACTAAAACCGAACCATTTTTTCTCAAGACTGTAGAATACACACAATCTTAATTTCCCAGATCCCCATAATGCAGCTTGGCAGTTTAACATTATAGAACATGCACACACTGTGTTTTAGAGGGGGTGCTGTAGCTAGACCACCCCCAGATTGAGAGGTTTCGGCGGGTTTCCTGCGGGAGCGCATTAGTTTACTTATTACACCAAGTAGGGCAAACACAGGAGGAGAAGAGAGTACCCGCCCAGCTCCCTTAGGCTTATTCTTAGACAGATTTAATGAGGGTATTCAGACAGACAGGGAGCGTATCAGTCCACTTCCTCCTGGTAGACCTCCTTAATACCCCAGGGGCACTGGGGCCACAAAGGTTTGTGGAAATGACATGAACATGGACCAGTGCCAAAGATGCCTCAGACCCAAGTCCCACATGTCCTCCCTGGTGGGATTATGTGGTCAAGATCTAGAGCTCAGGGGCGTGGAGGCTGTTCCCACAGCTTCATGAAATAACTGGCCTCACTGCACAGCTGCTGTACACAATCAGTTATAAATGTTAGTAATCAGTAATGATAAAATATGTAGATAATAAACCATCTAGTCTACAACTACATGTGTTAATAGGCTGTTAATAAATGGATTTTGGTCCAGACTTTCTGTTTTTTTCCCAGAAGTGGTCCATCCTGAGCGCCTTCCTGATGGATTAAAAAGACAAAAAAGACAAGTGTCCTGCTGCAGGATGAACACCTGTATAACAGAGGAATGTATCACAACCTGGCAACTCTGGTATTAGAACGTAGTACCACACATAACATATGCTTGCCAATCAATATGTACTGCAACAGTAATTATGAAATATGTTTGGAGTGTTGGTACAATTACAGCCAGGCTTTTGTTCTTTATGCTTCAAAGACCAAGCAGGTCATTTCAAATTCTCACACTATGACCTATTCTGACTGCTTCATCCAAGCTTTACTAAACACCAACAATGAAACTTTGATCAGGAGACACTTTGAACAGAGATGTCTGTTCTCCCGAGCGTGAAAAATAAAAAGGGCAGACGGGCGAATGGGGTCCTATCTTTGGACATGCTTGATGAACGAGCATAGTTAGGAGCGACAGGCGCACAGACAAAGACCTCTTTGGTGGAGGCAGGTATCCACAGACGGACGGAGGCAGAGAGAGGGGCTACCTGCGGCTGAGTGGATCAATAGGGCCAGTGTCTGGGGGCCTCACAACACCCAGAGCCCAAAATTAGAGAGCAGCCTGTGAAGTAACCAGTGCATCACTGACAAAAAGCCTCCCACGTCCCATCAGCCTCTCCAGCCCTCCACCACTACTAAAGGCTCTTTAATGTTAATCACCACAACGGGACAAGCCTGCGCCCTCTGACCCCTCCCTTTTAACGACATCATAACCTAATTACCCAATCCCAGGAGCCTCATGAAGGAGCAGGGCCAGTGTCACCAAAACAGATCCAGACATGCACACTTCTCAAGTTGGCAATGTGTATATGTATATATATGTGTGTGTGTGTGTGTGTGTGTGTGTGTGTGTGTGTGTGTGTGTGTGTGTGTGTGTGTGTGTGTGTGTGTGGATAGATAGATATATAGATAGATAGATAGATAGAGATATATATATATATATATATATATATATATATATATATATATAGATAGATAGATAGATAGATAGATAGATAGATAGATAGATAGATAGATAGATAGATAGATAGATAGAGATATATATCATGTTCATGTGTGTGAGTCATGAGTCAAAGTGAGAGAGACAGACTAAGGGATGGGGGCTGTGTTGTAAAAGGGAAATTTCTGCCTTAACAGCTCCTGTACCTAGGCAGAACGCACGCAGAGGCCTGTGCCAATGTTTTTTACTCAACACACTAACCAGCTGTGTTAGTGACACTTTTGTTTTTTTTACATACTTTATTAATCCCGCAGGGGAAATTTAATTTTTTTTTCACTTTGTTGTTAGTTACACACATTACGCACAGGCCTGAAGGACCTAAACATTGACAGGCGCCCCGAGCAGTCGGGGGTTCCGTGCCTGGCTCAAGGGAACCTCGGCAGTGCCCAGGAGGTGAACTGGTACCTCTCCAGCTCCCAGTCCACACTCTGTCCAGGGACTTGAACCGGCGACCCAACCCAATTCCCTAGGGACTGAGCTACTGCCACCCCAATGTTTTAACTACATGACAACATTAACCCTAGCCTGGCTGACACCAGACCCTTCTCAGTTGTAACTGAGAGTGGGTCTGGGAAAGGTTAATTGACAGTTCATTTTACCAACGGACGCCGCTCAAATGCCTCTGGGCGCATTGGATAGTCCAACCAATCAGACCAACGATCTGGGTGACGCTGCGCTTCGGTAGCCATCATGTTGAATGTAAACAAAAAGCTGCTCGCCGTCGCTGTGCTATCGTCATCGCGTAAAGCCCGCCTCAACGGTTGTGACTGGTGTAAAACCCGACTCAGCGGTTGTGATTGGTGCCTCGATTTTGGGGACATTGGAAATGGGTTTCAATGGGCTCTTCGCCAGACTGACTTTCAGAGCAAATCTCAAATTTGCCGGAAGTTCGTCAGGGTTTACCCAGGCTACATTAACCCACAACTGTAAACTCAAGCTCCTCATTCCCTCGCTTTCAAATGCCTGGTTACATTAGACTTCAGCTTTTGGCCTGATGATGACCATCCATGCATACAACATGTTGTACAAGTAGGGTACTAATTTATTTAGTTATATATTTATAGAACGGGACACTTTCCTTTTTAAGCATCTTACCAGGTTAGTCAAATGAGCGAGCTGATTCCTGTGGACGTCCCTCCTCTCGACACGGTGCTCATGTCCCTTCAGTGCCAGGATAGGTGGCTCTGTGGATGTATGCTGGAGCTAAAGGAGGAGAGCACACACACACACACACACACACACACACACACACACACACACACACACACACACACACACACACACACACACACACACACACACACACACACACACACACACACACACACACACACACACACACACACACACACACACACACACACACACACAATTAGGACAACACAGACACTGACCCAACAGGCTGAAGAGCACACCACCCTTTCTGCCAATAAAAAGACCTAATGTTAGCATGACCCCGGGGCTTTCTGTCATTAATCAGAAGCATGTGAGCTCTACTACACATGGATTCCTGTGGAAGTACACCATACTTAGCAATTCACCAGGGGAAAAAACACATTAGATCACAGCTTAGACAAATGACCACTCACAGCCCTGTGCAGCATATATCAAGCTGTGAATGTTAACACAAACAACTGCGCTGAAACGCTTTCCAAATCCTGAAGCTATAACTTGGTATAAGGGGGATGTCGAAGATGAGTGAGTTGCTGGGTGAGGTTGTTCATCAAGCTGTTCTGAGCATAGGGAAGAGCTGGGACTTCAAAGTGGTGGTGGGGTAAGTGTCCTGGGTGGGGCTGAGAGGCTGGAGGGAGGAGGTGGCTGTGGGCCAACCAGCGGGACGGCCCAACTGTTAATCATACATCTGAGTGGGAATCGGTGGGAGATGTTGTGTCTGATTTGGCCTCATTTGACCCTGAGAGGTGTGCATCGGTCTGTCTGCGAGACACTTACTTCGAGGTGTAGGTGGTTCATGTTTTTGTCGGAGGTGCAGTTGATGGGGCCTTCTATTGAGAACTCCAGAGGGTAAAGAAGGGTTTGACCCTGGACTCTGAGGGGGCAGCGCAGCTCCAGCAGGGTGTGGCTGATCCGGCTGGGACCATTGTTCACCAGCTGGAAAAAAGGAAATGAAATAGGAAACTTTAGTATGGGAAGTATTACACGACTTCAAAAGCAGCTTGGTAGTTTCATTTTTTGAGTTGTAGCTGAGAGGCTGCAACAGATTTTTCCCCTTGCTGAAACTTTCATATTTGACATATTTTGTTTAATCTACAAATAGGTCACCTAAAGTGGAGCGCTGTTAAATCTCACGCAAGTAAAAAAGTGGATCAGTACAGCCTGGGAATACATCACACTGCTGTAATCTGGAGTACATCTTCTTTGGTTTTCCATCATTGCTTCCCTGGAAAGTCAACTTGCTTTATGAACAGTAGGATCTGCTTTCCAACCCAATCTGCTCAGCCCCGATGAGTCTGCACAGCTAAGAATATGGCCGATTACCTCATAGATGTGTTCCACTACAGGCCCGACGTCCTGCTCCACCCCGTAGTTTTTGGTCACCTTCCAGTTGGCCGGCGGGAAGAAAACCTTATCTGGTCGGGACACACTTTAAAAAGAGAAGCGGTGATGTGAGAAAATGCGTAGGAAGGCATGCGAGACTTAATGAAATTCCACAAGTTCAAATGAGGGAATCCTAACACTCCACTCACCCCTGTAGAATGACATCAGCCTGAACAACCACCTCCAGCTTGTAGGGCACAACCTCACTGTGGGAATTATTCTCATTTTTACTGTGGAAACAGAGAGAAGAAGAAAAAGATTCTGATTAGCTGACATCATTCGAGAGCTGGGGGAAATCAGCACCGCTTAACCAGATAGCACGCATACTACATAAACTGTTAAAAAAAAAGTGTCTCTGATGCATGCTGACCGCAAGTTGTACCTGCGAATCTGCAGCTCAAACTGAACAGTTTTGTACGTGTCCTTCAGCCGTGGCACTGTGAAGCGCAGACCTGCCCACAGCTGCAAAGAGGAAGATCCAAGATATTAATCAACATCATTATGTTAAAAAAAAAAAAAGGAAAGAAAAAAAAGAAGTAGATCACAGAATATTATATTTTCCATTATTACGTAACCAGCAACAGAGAAGGACAGAGTTTCTAGACTCTATTTACAGGATGTTCGAGGACTCTCAGGCAGCCGTTCCTCCCCTCCCCACTGTACTCATCTCATCCATTTGATAGATATGTGATTTTCTTGGGTGTGTCAGTCCGTGAACTCCACGTCTACCCAGCAGACAGATGCAGTACACGTGGGCAGGTCCAAAATGTGGCTGAGAGTTCTTGCTTTGCCCTTTTCGTTATCTGTAATTTCAGATCCATTCGTTTCCCACGCAAACCGGTACATTAAGTCTCTCTGCATCTCTCTGCATCTACCTTTTTTATGAGCTACCTCTCATTCACATCAGATCAATAATGCTACAGTCTAACCTTCCTAATGAACAAGTGAGCAAATGCTACGTCAACTAAGTTTTTTTTCTCGAAACGTGCCCCTTGCATACAGTATAAGCCAGAGCAGCAGCCAGTCCTTTTTGGGCAGATCTCATCACCTCACATGTTGGCGTTGCAGCTTTTGGTTCCCTTTTCCTTGTTTTTACAGCACAACATCCGTGCAGCACATTTTCCCTCCTCCACTCCCTTCACTACTGACTTTACAGATTCCGCCCATCTATTTGTTGATCTTGTTTTAATTATTTTGTGGCGTTCTGGGGTGCTCCTAGGAAGCTATGTGCTGGGGAGGGACGTGTTTGACGGGTTTATGGTGTATTCACTTATACGTGTGTTTATTTGGTTTACAGCTTATTGCCTATTTTGTTATCGTTTTGTTGATTGTGGTTATCGTGTTATCTATTCTTGGTTTTTGTATGGGTGGGTGGCGATGACGAGTGGTGGCAGAAGGACATGATGCGTTCATGTTGCGAATTGTATGTTTAGCATACCCTTTTTGGGTCCCAGTCTTAGAGGTTGCCTGTGACAGTGTCTGTATATCTCCTCCAGTTAACATGTAGTCGACAGTCTTCCGCTACAGACCTATTAAAGCATGCCAACTTGTGACTCCATCATTAAAAAGGGGAACTCTACTCAGCAGGGAGCTTGAGGGCACAGATGGAGTCGGTACTTCCTGTCACAACATTTCCTGACACATTGACTTATTCCTGTGCTGTCGACACCCAACCTGGAGACGGCATGCAGCCTTTTTTTTTTCCTTCTACAAAGAGCAAGAAATGACGATGTTGTGTCGACTGTTGTGCCGTACCCTACAATCCTTATACTAATACTCCCAAAAGACAGTGGTGTCCTTACACTGGTGCCAGACTTCATCGGGTTGCCCAAATCACAGCTGAGGTATCGGGTCTGGTTCTCGGTCTCATAGCTGCAGGTGAGCTGGGTCAGGCTCTGAGAAACAAGAAGACGGATTGGTCAAACCACAGCAACGCACAATCATCAGGGGAGACAAGACCAACAGCTGTAATTATTTTCTAGTCACCTCATTATTGCGGGCAATTCCGCTGTAGTCAGCTTCCGGGGGCAGCACCACATACAGCTCGGCCTCGTACGCCCCTCCCTCGCCCTCGTTCCTGGCGTTGAAAGTTAAGGTCAGCGAGTTGTCATCGCCTAGGTAGACTTCCTTCCTGTTCCTGAGGACCCAACCAAAGAAAGAGTTGATCACTAATAGGGTCAATGTTCAGGTTAAACTGTGTCAGGACTGCTTAACAAACAGATACATATGGATAAAGTGGTGTTACGCTGTCGTGAGAAAGCAAAGGGATGCTTTGTTTGCGTTTGCTGGTAGCAGAGTGGGCAATAAACTGCTTTTAGTGAAACTAATACATTTTTAGGCTTTGTGTGCTTGATGTTTCTTTTTTGGTTTTAGAGCCCGGCTGCAAAGAAGACATCGATTAGATTCATCTCAGAAAACACCACCATTAAATTAAAAATGTTCCCGGTGTGGTAATAAAAGTCTTACATGCTTAATAACACAGCGTAGGACTGTAAAACACCTCCCCCCCCCCCCTTTCCTTACTTTCTCTCACTCCCTCCCTGCTAGGAACAATGAGAAATTCCATTTGGAGGGCCACACAGACGCTTTTAATTACAGCGCGCTCTCATAAAGCAGAGCAGGAGAGCAAGGGAAGAGACGATTTCTGAAGCTGATCCTCAGCCAGCCTGCGAGTCAACCGTTCGGATTCTAAGTGGCATTGCACTTTTTAGACCAAACAAAAAGGCTCAAAATTAGAAAACACCACAAAACCTTAAAGCTCCCCCGAGAGACCCTCGCTCTAACACATTATGTGCTTTGGCAGCGGAATAGAAGGAACAACATTGCAGGAATGATGGATACTTGTTGTTTTTTTTATGTGAAATTCCCCTAAATCACGGCCGTCCCATCGACCCCTCTTACTGCTATTAGGCATTCTTAATTTACAACAGCGCAGACAAAAACATGGAGCTATTATTTTAAATTGCGCCAATCACACTTTCTACGGCTCGATGTCTCGGAGTTGCACTTGGATGGAGCGCAGCGCTAACACCCGCTCACAGCAGGTTGTTCCATATGTGATGGATCAGCGATACATTGGGGGGAAAAAAATGGTGGCAGATGGTAGATAAATATAGGAATGTAAAATCAAAATGACAGAGCAGAGAAGGGAGTATCAGGGGAGGCTGTTATTTTTGAGAAAAATGCAAACAGATTTCTCGAATCAAAGTGTAGAAGGCAGGGTGCATCGGACGGCTGCAAAAGCAGGCGAGGCCGGGACCCACTGCCACACGGCTCCCTCGCTTTCCCTCTCATCTCTCCTGTATTGTCCCCTTAGCTGTTTGTCATAGCACCTGTAGCACCTGTAGAGCAGAGCTGCCTCCTGTTTTCAGAGGACGGTGTACCTCTACTCTACTGCAACACTGTGGCTATTAACAGTCCCTCTCTGGTATGCTAAACTAAACAAAGCAGCGGAAAAAAACAGCTGTATTTACACTTTAGCACTCAAATCCAAGGTCCTATTGGAGGTGAAGATTTCAGTGACCCTGTTTTACGGTTCACCGTGCATTATCCGTCTCATATATTTTCCTGAAATCTATACGCTCTGGGATTTTTTTTAGAAATACAATTTATAAGGAAAATGAACGGACTCACCCGTGAACTGCCAGCTTCAAGTCAGGAACACAGATGTTGTCCTCTCCGCAGTCCAACAGAATCTGAGCCTATGAGATGCACATTGGGGGTGATGAGAGGTTTAATAGGGGCCAAAAGAGCATGATGGTCATACAGTAGGTCATGACTAAAACACACGGCTTTTACATGTGAAGAGAATTAGGCGCACAAGATAAATCAAATATCTGTTTATGGGAGACAACAGGATGAGTGCAGCAAGATGCGACATGTGGTATGACTAATACATTCCACACACACACACACACACACACACACACACACACACACACACACACACACACACACACACACACACACACACACACACACACACACACACACACACACACACACAAAAAAAAAAAAAAAAAAAAAAACAAGTCCCCATTATCTACAAGACCTCATCACCGCATCATCAGACAGTTGATGCAGTGTTGTGGCTCGGAGAGACAATGTCTGAATGAGTGAGGTCATGACAGGCACAGACGCACTCCCCTGTACCAGCTGTCCCGGCCGGCACACACACATGCTTTCTGTTTGCGGAGTGAGAGAAGGAAATGGTGAACGGAGGAAGAGTCCAGCCCAGAGACCGTGCCAGAAGAGATACTCCTGTGGAGCTGAGCCCAAAGGCTGCCAGCTCGCTCCAAGCTCTCACCAGCGTCCCACATCACAGCGCTATGTGGCAAACCACACGCTACGCCACCCAGCGAACCACAGCAGCACATGATCATACGGAGAGGGAGGAGAGAAACTAGAGAAACTTACTGAGACAGAGCATATCTCTGTTGACATGAAAAGCACAAGTGGGGGTTCAGCAGTGCTCGGAGATGTATTCAGATCCTTTACTCAAGTAAAAGTACTGATACCACACTGTAAAAAGTACTCCGTTACAAGTAAAAGTCCTGCATTGAAAATCTTACTTAAGTAAAAATATGGAAAATGTACTTAAAATATTAAAAGTAAAAAAGGTACTCAATGCAGAACAATACTCATATATTAGAAACGATCCAAACTGTTCTGTGTTTAATCAGCTAATCATCTCAGCTGGACTTGTCGGCTGTTATATTGTTGGGTAGTTTAATTTATAATAAAACATCTTATTTTATGTGTTTATGTGTGCATCTTAATTTGAAAAGTAACTAGTAATTAAAACTGTCAGATTAACGTGGTGGAGTAAAACATAGAAAGTGACATGAAAAGAAATGACTCAAGTAGAGTACAAGTGCCTCAAATGTAAACCTAAGTGAAGTACTTGAGTAAATGTATGGAGTTCCATTCACCCTCTGGGGTTGGGAGAATACAGTGGAGGGAAAGACAAGAAAGGCACCGACACACTGCTGGATAAGTGGATGACCGCTGAACGTGTGGCAGGGCAGCGGCAGAGAAAGCCCTGCGGATTGCTAAATTGCATCCCGCTGCGCCTGTGACAGTGCGATGATGCTCATGACGATGAGGATAATAAATAGAAATGGAGGAGGAGATTAGAGAGAGCCAAGCGCCCCCCTTGTCATTACACCATCCAGGGGCTCTAATTATGGACACCGTGGTAACCACCATGATAACTTGGCCACATGTGCACCCTGGGTCTGTGCGTGTGTGTGTGTGTGTGTGTGTGTGTGTGTGTGTGTGTGTGTGTGTGTGTGTGTGTGTGTGTGTGTGTGTGTGTGTGTGTGTGTGTGTGTGTGTGTGTGTGTAAGGCAGGAAAAAGACGTCTGTAGGCCCATCGCTGTAGTTAAACAACAACAACAACAACAACAACAACAACACTGACCTCAGCATATGACATAATGAGGTCAAGCGTCGTGCAGTGAAATCCAAACACTACATTTGCAAAAGAAGGGAAATCCATTAATCAAATTCGTACTCATTTGGTCAGATGGTATTATTCTAAGAACAATGAGGACATTGATGTTCTGAAGAGGTGACAAAAACTGGCAGACTTTCTTGTCCGTGTACAAGATCTGAGAATGATCGCAATTAACAGATCCATCTTGACGCCTCATAGAAACATGTGGAATATGTTAAGATGACAAGAGAGAGATTGAGACGGTGCCGAGCACATCAATCATCTCTCATTCTCACTCCAGCTTGAAGAGAGTAAGAACTTGGCAGAAATGTTACCACACATTCTCAAAGCATATGTGGAAATCGATAGGGCATCATGTGTCTGATCAAGGCCAAGGCTGCGGTGTAATCGTCAACCTCCACTGTTTATACACAGCTACATTAACACAGTCTCAAGCAAGATTAATGAAATATGTTGGCAGTCTGACACGACTCCCACTACCCTTTTACACACATATACACAGGTTAGCTTTGCCGTCTTTTTCCAGTTTAAGGATGATATTTTGCCCAGGCTTGTCTCAAGGTCTTGGTTCAGCAATAGACCACATCTGTTGGAGGCCCCGCAGCTTTGATATCTAGCAAGGACATCAATGACAGGGTTCAGTCCTGATCCAAAAAGATATAAACAAACCCCAGTAGAAAGAGAAATAGAGAAAGAGGGGGAGATAAAAACCATGCTGATTGCCGCTTCAATCCAGTGGCTGTTTGTTGCTGAACTCACATATGGTGCACGCTGTGCCATGGCTGTAAGGATGCCCACATGTTGAGCCAACTCTACTCACTGCCAGAGGAGAACCGGCAAAATGCCACGAGATTTCAACCAGATGGGCAAATAACCTGGCTGAGCCCCCACCCTAAAATATCTCCCAACCTTCTGTGTCAGCAGCTCTGGAACGAGTCACCTATGTACCGTTACGCAGCCAAGCAAGCTGAGAGCAATTCCTACTGGGACAGGGAAACTACACTGTACACATGCCTCGCATTTTCATTTTGAAAAACAGCTTTCCAGACACTCTGGAGCTCTTCCCAGCCCAGTAGTTTAGAATTTACATTAAAAAGAACAGACTCATTCTTTCATCATCTTTCATTTCGTCAGTGAGATGCTGGCCGGAGCGGAGATTCGGGGAATGATAACTCAATGTGGCAGATATACTTATCAGCGCAGAGCAAATGAGTCTAAGCAAACTAAGAAGCATATGTACATTATTGGGGAACACTGCTCCACCATATATTGATGCTAGAAGGCCTATAGATCAAACCAGGGTTAGCTACCCCTACTGGATAGAAGATTGGGGAAGTGTAGTGCTTGTCCAAATACCTTCTGTTCAATTGCGTTGGTGGTCTGATAGTTGAGGATGGGCCGCAGGCCGTGGGAGTCAGCAGCAGCTTTTGGATCCAAGCTGAAGTTCAAGGCCACATAAATGGAGGAGAGTTTATCTCTGAAGTCTTTCTCATCCTGCAGTCAAATAAACACATACCAGGGTTTTTTGTCAGATGCAGTTTGCACAAAAAGTGAGAATCTGTAAATCGTAAATAAACAACCACAGCTCCAGCTTCATAGTTTTTAGAAAACCTGCTTTTGTTCGCACGTATTGCCTGGTGATTATGACCTAAGTTACAGGATGAATAATTACAGTCTGAGAGGTTTTTAATCAGAGAGGAAAAAGAGCATACTCTTAGGTAGATCTTGGTGTTGTTGCATACACGCTTGCCATGGCGCACCCTCACGCTCATCTGAAGCAAGGGCTGCTGGGAATCCAAGAACAGAGCCCTCCTCACTGCCCCTTTCTGCTTGTGCTTATTACTATCGAGCTGCACCTCCACCTGGAAATCTGGAACACGTAACACACACACACACACACAAATGGGCATTCATGGCTTGATGAATGCTCCCGAGTCACATAATGACAGGTTTTTAAAAAAAAGAGCTCCATAAATACTATGAAGCACACACAATGTAGTCAATGTAACTCAATGGCACGGGGAACACTTGTATATAAAGGAAGGAGTAATTAGAGAGAATAACTAGGGGTTGATGGGGAAGGGGACTGAGCACAGAGAAGGTTTGATCATTAAAGGTGGAACACTCAAGATATTTTGCACACCGCGCTCTCTTTTTTGTCATAACAAAATCCAAAAAGCCACATCACCTGCCAAAACACTTGAACCTACACACCGTTATGGATATAAAAGATTAACATTGGTGGCTATTTGACAGTTTCCGTACTTGTAATAAAGTGCAGATGTGGAAAATTGGCTCACCTAGGATGTCTGGTAGGTGCTTCCCATCAGCAGATATGCAGAAACTCAGGTTGACACTGTTTTGGACAGAAAGGACAAGGACATGATGAGGGAAGCATGTTCGTTTATGGCCAAGATTCAGTGTAAATATACTGCACACACAAGACACCTCACTTGCCCTCTCCCTTTCTCTCATTGGCCGAGCTCCTTACATGGTTCACATTACAAGGCACGAGACGTTATGGGAATATAATGAATAATATGCAAAAAATGCCAAATGTTTGGAGGCAAACTTTCGCCAGCCAAGCTGATAAATCAGTGTGTCTCCGTTTCCACACACACGAAATAGCAGAGTTAAGAAGGGTGAAATTGGGCGACTCAGGTTTCAGTGCTGACCAGTCAATGGCAGTCTATATAAGCCTGTAGCTCTCTCCCATGACATCAGCCGCACAACACGCTGCTGCTGCTGCTGTTGTCCCAAAGTCTGCAACCCCAAAACCCCCAATCCTTCAATCCTTTTACTAGTTAACCCACACAAGAGGCGCAGAGCAAACACTGGAAGAAGTGAGAAAGGAAAAAGGGGGAGTCTGTTGAAAAGAAACACAGGACATGAAGAGAGGTTAAACGGGAGACCGAAAGACACAGAGTGTACAGTGACTTCTTTCGAGGAGTAGTAAAATCTTCATGTATGAGCTCCTGTGTCTGCCTGTTTCTGCATGACTGTGTGCGCACGCTCACGGGAGTCTACGTGTCCTGATGTTTCCCAGCTGTGTTCAACCACCAAACAATATCTCATTCAAAGCAACAGCAAAAAACTCCCGCCCTCCCTCCCATTATCCCTTGTGCTCTACTTTCACCCCCACCAGAACCTCCTCATCACCAGGCAACGTAGTGTAATCAAGACACATGTGTACACAAGAGTTTCCTTTATGGATCAGGATCTGGAAAGGGAGGGGGGGGGGGGAAGCAGACACATGAGCGCGGTGTCAACCATGTCGAGCAGCGAGCAACCGTCTGTTTCCTCTCCCCTTCTCTGGAACTGTGCACATTTGGTGGTGGAGGCCAAAAAACGGCTAACAATGCTGCTATTCAGCGTGTTATTTCTCTGCTCCTCATCAGAAACAATGTGATATGAAGACATAAAAAAAAAAAAGGTCAGATAAGAGAAGCTCTCGGTTCAAATTAATACCGTGACTGCTGATGGAAAGGATATTTCTTATCAGAACTTCCTGCCAGGATAGGAGTGTTTATGCATGTGGGGGAAATGGGGAAGCCCATCATTTTGCAGTTGGGTCAAACCAATACCAACAGAGCAGTACTCAAGCAGAGTCACAGGAAACTGAGTGGACAAGATGCTGACCACTCACCAAGAAACAGGAATGCTGGTGTTTCCATTGGTGATCATGCAGTTCTTCTCTTCAGGGTTGATCATGGTGGGGTAAACCGTCAGAGAGGCACTGGTGTTGACGATTGGGCGGGATCTGTGGGTAACAAAAATAATGTCAATTTTAATCATCAAAGACTACATTTCCATTTTTACTGCCTAAAAAGGAATAGCTCGACATTTAGGGAAATATGCTTATTCTCAGAGTTAAATGAGAAGATCGTTATTATTCTCATATCTGCCCTTAAGGAGACAGTCAGTTTAGCTTAGCATTAAGACTAGAAACAGAAGGAACAGCTAGCTAGCCCTGTCCAAAGGTAGAAAAACAACTGCCTACAAACTCTAAAACCTGCAGATGGTGGATTCCTTTACCACTGGACAGAGCCACGCTAGCTGTTAACCTCTGTTTGCACTCTTTATGCTAAGCTAAGCTAACTGTCTATTTAGTTTAGGCATTAGAGTATTGATTTTCTCGTCGAGAAAGTGAATAAGGATATTTCCCACGTCAAATTAAACAAACTTTAAACAAACAGGCCGCATGATGTCATACAGTATATGATTCAAAACAACGTACCGATAAAGAACTGCCTTATTAACACCAAAAGCACCAACAATGAGATCTGAGGAAATAAATGAACAAAATTAGAAAATACAAAACATTTAAAAAGCTAATGATGGCCATTGCATATTGTAGCCTCACTGACCTGGGTATCCATTCATGTCCAGGTCCTTAGCACCTCTGAGAGCAAACCCAAAGCTGGCAGGAATAGCCCCAGCAGCCCACTGGCCACTGATCACCTGAGATGGCTTTTCCCTGAGTCCTTCTGAATATCCATTATAGATGTAGACCAGTCCCTGCCGATCCTCCCCTCCAAACGGACAGCTGATAGCCACATCTGCCAAAGATCAAACGTGAGGAACAATATTATAAGTTAACAGATAAAGCAGCTTATATTATAAAAGGCACAATATTCCTTTTAGTAACAAGACTAAGATGGTCTACAGCCAGAGGCTCTGTGAGGCTGTACTAAGGCATAGCTGTGCTTTGAGCTAAATGCTATGTTTGCTAATTAGCAGTAAACACAAAGTACAGCTGAGGCTAATCATATCATTAGTTGTGCTACTTGATCATAAACTGAAGTTTTAAAAAATTAAGGTTGAGCAAGAGGAAAAGTCAGTGGATGACCAAAGTCATTAGGCTTCATCTTTTTGGGACCACGAAATGTACAAAATGTCATGGCAATACAGCTAATAGTCTGGACCAAAGTGTTGGACTGACTAACCATGCAATCAACATTTCCATCCCGCGCCACGTCACTAGTGTTAGACTGTTAGCCTACCAAACCTCCAATCGTAAAATTAATCCCACGATATTTTAGCTGTCCAATCAAATAGGAAAAGATAACTTCGTATAATTTCCATTTCCATTACATTTACTTCTTGATCTTAGTTTGTTAATCTGTTACTTAATTTGCAAACTACTACAATTTAAAACGCATCTGTATATCATTTAACTTAATCTTTAAATTATCCAATTTACACTATTATTATCTATTTTCATGCTTGAAATATCCCATCAATCCCCCATCAATCCCCATTCTTACCATTGAAACCATCCTGGTTCAGATCCCCCAATGGTGCAATGGTGCTACCAAATCTCCCAAACACCTGGGTGCCTGTCAGGTGAGGTAGGCGGAGCTGCAGGTCCAGGGGGCCACGCTGTAGGTAAACATAGACCCGGCCCATCTCTTCCAGGCGGCCATCAGAGCCCCGGACCATGAACATAGGAGCTCCCACCAGCAGGTCAGCCATCCTGCAGACAAGAAAGGAAAATCACACAAACTCATTTAAGCTCAGACACATTGACGCCAGTAATGGGTTGTTGGTGGCATCCAATCTAGACTTTGCCAGCTAATTATCTAGCAAGAAAGAGACGGAGGGAGACAGGGAGGGTGAGAAAAACCGACAGGGACAAGCGACTAACTCACCCATCACTGTTAATGTCAGTCGTCGCCACTGCATATCCAAAGTATGATCCCATCTGTAAAGAAAAGTGTTTCCACGACTTAAGCCAATAAAAATCTCATCATCAAAAGGAATTGACATCATCAAGATTTGATTTGTTCTTAGATAATACAAGACAGTCATGCTACCACAAACTTTAGACTTGCTTTCTGCATTACTAGAAAAAAAAGGGAGGCCTGAAGGAAACATGAAGGCTTGATGGGTTTTACAGGTTAGGCCCAGTTTGCTGCCGTTTTCGGTCATGATCCTGGAGTCTAAAAAGCACAGACATCGTAGGAGCAGTCTGAATTGCCAGAGTGTAAGCAAATTCACTTGTGATTTTATTTATTCAGCTGAATCAATCATCACTGTTTAAACGAGCTCAGAGCTTTTCTATTCCCAGAACCATTTGCACAAATTGCCACTGCACTTTCCCCTCAATAACTGAGCTTTACAGCAAACCACGACAGAGACCAAAATCTAGTTAAAAAAATAAACGTTGTAAAAGGAAATCTGCAACATTTTTGCTTACACTGACTGAACAAATTAAGAGCTCTCATGAGGAGCCGGACAATGAAAACACAGGAAGTGGAGCATGAAGGAGCCTTTTTCTGTAGAGGCCGGAGATAGGAGCTCTCTGACTCACCTGCTCGCCAGTGTAGTTAATCATGGTCTTCAGATCCGTACCGTTCAGAATAGACACCTGCAACACAGCAGTCACATATGGTCTTTTTATATATGTCTAATCTAAGCACAGTCTCTGGTATGGAATTTCCAGCAAAAACAATTCCCACGGCGACAACATCACTAAAAAACTAAGGTTTTCTTTTTACTTTCCTGTATCGGCCCCAAATCTAAAACCCAGGCCTCTCATAATAATAGCACCAAAATGAAAAGGCAAAATGAGAGCGATGATTGAGATTTCTTACCGAACCATAAAGCATGAGTCCTTTTGGAACACCAGCCACAAAATCTGAGGTGCACAGAGAGATGAAGCAAAGATTTAGAAGGGAAAAAATACAGGTCAAGCACAGCAGGAGGGCAAGGGAATTCCAGTATGACGACGTTTCCAGCTCAATAATCATGTAAAATATTGGAGCTGACTCAAGTTTATGTTCACTCCAGCTGTAGTATTTGCATTGCTATGTGACTGCTATGTGTTTTGCTTCCTGCACGCCTCACCAAACATTGGCCGTGTGCGTACATACCCCATTTTATTGACTTACCTTCCGTCTGATCACCACTGAATTCCCCAACAGCGATGGAGTAGCCTGTAGACAAGAGCACAGACATCAGTCTCAGCTTGCAGGCCAAACAAATGTGTGAATGATGTCACATTCAACTTTGATTGTTCATTGACCGCCTGACTGGGGTGGGTGTGGCCTGCCTGCGTCAGGGCACGAAGCGGGAGTGAAACAGAGTAAGTGGGTCTGTCTGGGACATGTGACGGTGCAACTGGCTACACAGAGGTTCAGTGTTTCCTGAGTCAATTGACGTTTTCCAAGTATTTTATGGCCGCGTTTTCATTGCATACTAAATGAACAAGCCAACTGAGTGACAACGCTGAAGTTTCCACTGAGTGACAAAGAAAAGAAGTGTGGGCTGGCCAGGCCGAGGAAGCCACATTGCCAGGCGGGGAGCAACAGGGGGGTCCCGCACTTTCACTTGTCCCAGTCGCCGATTAATCATTTAGCTCATTGAAAATAATGTACGATGTAACCAAGCTCTGTTGCAAAAACCTAGACAACCAAACGCAAGCAATTGAAGAAGAAAAAAAGTGTAGTTATCATTAAAGCACCAAGAATATATATTAGCTTCTCTTACCTTGGTAGCTGTCATCATGTTCAGATTTGACCTGTCTGGTCTGGCTCTGGCCCTCCACAGACTGCAGGAAATAGCCTGGGTAGTATGCTTTGATAATGTCCTCCTTAGCTGCAGAGATCACCTGACCTAAAGTAAGACCACAGAGAAATGATATTAACTTGGAAGGACATTTTGAAGTCTGGTTTTTCTGATTTTCACATGGTTGATTGGTATGTCCTACATACCTTGCCAGAAGTAGCTGCCTGGCCCTCCCAATACCACTTTGCCATCCTGAAAGATAAAATCTGGGAATTACTACAATGAAAAAGGTAAAAGATTATCCCAGAAACCGATGGCGGTTTACTAATAGGAACTTCGTTATTACCGTTGTGAAGTCAGCACTGAATCCCCCCTGACAGTAGCCTTGTCCCACTGCATCATTGATCTCTGAAACACACAGGACAGGAGTGGTGCTTCATGAAGAGACATTACTGCACCAACAAAGACATTTTCCCCACGTAGAGGGCAGCGGTCGTATTAAGATAAGGTACGTCTAAGAGAAAACTAAATTTTAGCATGGCTCAAGTTCTGAAGAGAAGTAGTCTGGATCAACGGAAGTACATTTCCGGAATAATTGCGTGACATCCGGCGCATGTCCCTCACCTTCCGCTCTGTGTGTGTTGCCGTTCTCAAACTGTGTTCCCTTCAAGAAACAACAGACTTCGAGCTAGCAAGCTTCATGCTGAAAATGGCTGGTTTTGAATAAAATTTGGATTGTGCAATAAGGCAGGCATGGTTCTTTCTGTGAATGATGGTAAAGATTTACAAAGACTATATTTACGTCATTTATTCTCTAACTGAGACGTTGCGGGACCGATTGGTGGGATTGCTGTGGACGAAGTACACACGGCGATACACTGGTAAGAGCAAATGAGGTTTAACCATATATCCAGCTAATTTAAACAGCTCACGTTACTGTATCGTGTGAACAGTTAACTTCATTTAATATTGTATGTGGCGTTTTCTTTAGCTGGGTGCAAATGTTCCACCAAAACAAGTTCCTTCCCGAGACTAGTTTGCAGAGCCACCGTCGCTGTGTCCGGAGCCGATTGTGATTGGTTTAAAGAAATACAAACAACCCAAACATCTCCTTTCCTACAATCTATGTGTGTGGTTACTCCACAGCGCTGTGGAGATAAGTCTGGCAATGCGAGACTAGAAGAGAGGTGACAGTTACCTGTGCGGCAGGGAGCGTACTCCACAAATTTAGTGAAATTTTGGACTGAGAGGTAGCAGGTTCCTGTAGCGTCAGAATGGGGGTCCTCCTTTTCAGTCCGCCAGGAGTAGAGAGGGGCACAAGCCTGGGGTAGAGAGGTGGAGAGAGAGGGGGGGGATGTGGTGATAAATAGTTGGGAGATGTTTTTCCAGTTGCAACATCACACTGGTGAACTCAGGAGGAGACCCAGGCCGAGGTCAGCAGTACATCTGGAGCAGGGTAACGGCCGTAACTCAACCCAGGTCACAACCTGTACTATCAGACCAAACAAGGCGTAGCTCAACTTCGATGTCACAGGGAGGGGGCACAAAATATTTCTTCACGGTGTGTCGAGACTGGAGGCAAAACTGGACCCGAATGACAACAACTTAATGGACAGTAGTCTGTAAGACACGATTTAACTAAAAACATACACATTCCCCCGGTAGTTAGAGTGGGACAAGACAAAGTAGAACGTTTTTCACAGCCATGTGGCCAAAGCACGCTTCCCTTAAAGCCCCAATCATAACAGCAGAGCGCACCAGTGGTGTGGTGGAAAGCTGAAACTCTAGTCCTTCTCTCTGCCCAACCCCCAAAATCACCTCTGAGAGGGTCACCTTACCAGAATTGTGTCACCGTGAGAACGCACAGTGGCGCCAAACCATTGGTGGGACTTGAAATCAACCTGATGTTTTGTGTCGTTGAGCAAGACAGTGCGATCCCCTGGGGAAAAAAACAGAAGAAAATTACACTGATTAATATGATAAAACATGCATTTCTTCATTTCCTTGACTATCTAAAATTCTGCCTTCCCCTCCCAGGCCCTTGGAAACTTCTGGACAACTGGCAGAAAGCAGACTTTAAGTGTCCAGTTACACTATTTTTCATGCAAAGACAATTAGGGTGAGAATTTGAAAAGTATGGTATTTGCTACTCGGCCACTGTTCAGGAGATAGTAGTTTGCTAGCTCGGCCGGGTTTGTACTGAACTGGCTTAGCTTAACCTCGCTGACCCTTCACTGTGTTTGACCACCTGGCCACTAACGCTGATCTCCCACTCCAACGCTTAGACAGCAGCAGGTGACAAGACAGATGGTCCAGGGAGTCAGGTTTAAACACAACTTTATTGGAAGACAGATGTTACATCTGTCCGGCAGTGGAGAATGAAATGCAAACAAATTGATTCAGCAAGGAAGTCACATCACTATCATGTAGCTCACACACTGAGGGCTGGCAACTCAGAGTATGAGCTGACCTGACATCTATAAGGAAAGTGCAAATGTGAGGTCAAGAGCATCTGAACCACTCCTACTTAACCCTTTGCAGTCCTCGGACTTATTTCCTATGTAGACTTCGTCAAACCACAGGCATTAGGGGTGGGAAAAGAAATTGATTCACAAATCGATTTTTAAAAATCAATTCTTTTCCCCAGAATTGATATTTTTTATTAATTTTTTTTTACCAATGATTCACCTAAACATTTTCTGTTTATATGGTACTGCCGACGGCGACTATATCATATTCGTTTCCAGCAAAACAGAGCAAAAGCAGAAAATGCAGAAAATACATGTTATGTATGTGTCAGACTGACTGACACAAAACACAAACAATTAGTTTTCAGAAATGTCTCATGATATATTGTCTCTAAGTGTATTATTCAACTTTTGTTTTTGTTAAAGAAGGAAAAGAAAATCCCAATATTCAATACTATCGAATCACAATACTTTCACAAATACTCGCAATGCTACAATCGCAATGAATGAAAATCGCAATACATGAATCGGGACAAAAGCATGTCATCGCAGCCTTGACAGGCATATTGCAAAACAGCAGAACAGTGTGTGAGGACATGCTGCAAGAGATCAGGACCTATGTGGATGTGAAGAAAGCAGGCTGTGTGTCAGGCCTCTCTCTCCATGCCTGTCCGCCCCTGGTCTTTCTTCCCAGCCAACTAGGCAGCCTGGAGCTGCTCCGTGTCTTTGTGGAAAGAGCGAAGGGGCCGGGGTCCAAGAAAAACATACACTCTGGCCCGGCCCGGCTTCCTCGTAGCAACCTCCCAGTCATCTCTGTTTAGACACACACACTTTTCTCCCCCTTTCTCTGTTTTCATTTTCAATGTTATCTCCATCTTCCTATTCATTTTTCTTACACTATCTTGCTCTGGTCTCCATGCCTATACAGCCCTTTCTCTCCTTCGCGTTCAGAGAGTGCTGCTCCCCCTCGCCCGAGACAGTAAGCAGAGAGATTATAGGTTTTTAATAACCCAACTGTATTTCTGCTTAAACTCCAACACCGGGGTTTCCTGCTAACGTTATTCATCACAGGCCTACAGCGGCGAGCGTTTTAAGTCTATGTGAAAAGAAGTGCTTTAGCCATACAGTTCATAACATAACCAGCGCTTCAAACAGCTCCTTATAAGCTTGTTACTTTAACTAATCTGCCTTAGCCGCATGGCACTTTTTCTTAAAGCATACACCGTCTGAATGTTTTCATAACTCAGGGTCTTTTTTTGGATAAGGCCAATGCAAAGCCACCAGGGAAAGGCGGGAGCTGCACAGTGACTGCGTCGGTTTGAGTCACGTTACCAAGGCAACCAGAAGTAGCAGCGGAACGTCCTCTTGTAATCACATACTGCATAACTGTGATCGGGTCTCTGGCCATGTAAAAGAGAGGAAGCGCATCAATATAAGCGCCTTAAGAAGCTGAAGTTCTCACATGGCAGCATTCGTTATGGCATTAGGTCTGTGTCACTATAACGGGTGATGAAAAGTTCCGTTTGTTCTCTGCGAGGCGACTGAAGGCAGCCAGCTGGAGCCACGTGAAACGCTTTCAATGAAAACAGAGGAGATTCAGAGAGGAGATAGAGGGAAACCTAGAGACGGGCCCCGACAACATGTCATCTGACCAAAGTCCCCCTGGGAGCCCGGTTAGAGCAGTGTGCTGATGTGACATGGTGCCCGGCCCAGCCTCTCCAGGGACCAGCAGATGAGTGTGGGGGTCTGGAGTGCGTCAATATAGACTCACTCTTGCCTTTGAACTGCGTGTGAGACGACAGCCATTAGAGGGGTTAGAGACTCTCAGTGTGAGTGTGTGTGTATTTTTGTGCGTGTCAGTGGGGTCGAAGACAAATGGCCAAATTCACTCATCACATCAGCTGCCCCTGTGGGAGTACCGACAGCAGGAGAACAGAGGGGGACAGAGCGGAGGAACAGGGCTAAGGTTTCTCCCTCTTTCCTCCTTCCCCTCTGGCCTTCTTGCCCTCCCTCCCTTCCTCCCATCCTGTATCTGCCCTCCTCACACCCTCCCTACTGCCCTTGCTCCCCTTTCCTCCTCTACGATCCATAGACAGGCTCTTATCTCAAATGGAAGAGGAAGTGAATAGGAGCGGCCTCTGGCCACTTGACCCAATTAGTTAGGCTAATTAAGAGGGTCTACGGCCTGTGGGTCAGAGCTCAAACACACCAAGGGACAGGGAGACCTATGACACCACTTTGTGGTGGAATACTACATACTCTGGTGGAAGATAGCACTCCTTTTCTCCAGCATTCATAGTGGAGAAAGTTTTAAAAAGAAAGATTTATTGCTTCAGCCGTTACTAAATTATTATTGCTAGCCATTAGAAACCCGTCATAGCCACAGTAAAGGAATCGCAGCAGTAAATGTCATCCACGCAACAGCTGTTTGGCATTGCCACATTTGCATGCAGATGTGCATGTATCGAGTGTTCCTCCACTGTTCGGGGATTCTGCCGTGATCCAGATGTCGGAACCGGCTCTGGCACTCTGATCAGTTCTTTCAAAAGGACCTTAGAAAATATGAAGGACACTCTCTGACAGCCCAGGGGACCAACCTTCACTGTGAGGCCTCGCTGCTTTGCACATGACATCACTCACTGTGGCCTCCAGCCAGCGCCCGTGGATGCGCAACACATTTTTTTATGTTGCAAGAAAAACAGTGCAAAAACAGTGGAGCAAAGGGTACAAAGCAGCAGTGTCCAATAAAAGAATGTTGTTAAAGCAGTCTTGTGAAACGCTCAGTGGAATATTTCTTCCTATTGTGCATTATGGACGGTAAATTTAAGTTGGCCCACAATGCTAAACTTGGATTTCTCAGGAAAGAAGCCCAAAGCACAGCAGTAACCGTCGCTCTATATGTGTGATTCATGCTGTTTGTGTTCAAGTTACTACACACTTTGATTGTTCCTTTCCTCACCTCGCCATGGCTCCATTGTGCCAAACAGGCTGATGGCTACTCTGACAACATACGGAAAATGAATCCATTCATTAGACAACATCCTGGACTTCCTTGTGTTCTCCCAAAACCACTTTACCTAATTCTGACTCGACTGCAGCCTTTTTGTCGAGGCCGGCGGTGTTTGCTTCACCTGTCATACTAACAAGACATTTCTTTGTGTGACCTATTTGTTTATTGGTTGCTTATCTCCCCGTAGCGCCTGGGGCAAGGAAACACAAACACGGCCTGGAGGAAGGAAAAGAGGAAGGAAAGAGTATCTTCTTCAACACCCCATTTATCCTTTTCATCCCCAAAGACGGTGACACAAACAGGAAAAAAAAAAAAAGGATCATCCTGCGTCCAGGAACCAACGTAGCCAACAACAGATCAGTGGGGTGGAACGCTGACGCCTGATCCTGACCTGTTACTGACAACAGGAAGCAGAGAGGAAATGCTCTGATGGCTTCAACAGTGTACAGAGAAGCAGCAAACCTAAGCTATTTTAAGAGAGTTTAAACACTATCTCCATTTCCTCAAACTCTCCAAACAACCAGGTAGTTGCAAGATTTTTAATTATGCATAGATTTATGCATGAATAAAAATCTTTTTTAAAAGTTAGCATTTGTCTTCTAATCAAATATCAGGAGAATAAAACATAGTTTGGCAGCTGAGTTAACAGTACAGCTCTATCATAATGCTTACCTTCAGTATCAAACTCGATGGTGTGACAATCTGATTGGCTGAGGCTCCATGGACAGTAGAAGACGGATCCTCCCTCTGTGACGTTAACCTGCATTGTGTTGGCCTTTGGAGCTCCTATCACCACACTCGCACTGCAAACGAGACAGAAAGAGAGACAACGTGCTGTAAATGTAATGTTACAGGTATACAGGTGTATATTTTCTTTCCAAAACCATTGCTAAGCTTTGTAGCTCTTAGCCTGGCCTTAATTAAAAATTGCATTCCAGACCTCCCACTCGACAGCTTTAAACATAATGCAGTATGCACATTTTACCGCTTAGCGAGCTGTATTCTGACTCACAAGCAAAACATTTTAACAGGTTGCAGCACTGTTTTACATAATCCCATACAAGCGCGGGGGGGCTACTGCACTGACATGTGCACGTGACGCTCACAGTCCACTTGTGCAGTCAAAGACACAAGGAGAAACGCTCACACGGTCACACATGCATCCCCTGTGGGGCAGATTAAAGAGGAAAACAAGAAAGCAGACAGGCTAAGTGGAGTCACACTCTTGTTTCTTCAGCTGTGGCACTAAACTTCAATGTCCTTGGAGCTACACTGTACAACTACAGGAAGGGCAGCCGATCACTTCAACTGACATGGGAAGAAGCAGTGAGGGTACAGGTGAGCCTTCAGAGATGAAAGAGAAGTATGTTAATGGGGAAAACAAAGATTTGGAGATGTTTAAATTGAAGAAAAAAAAAAATCCCCCAGTAGATAATGTGTCTTAAGTGGATGGCTCAGCCATTACCTCATTCTGGACCCACTTGACCCGACAGGCATCACAGGCACAGTTGCTGGCATTGATGTGGGTAGAAAGGCAAAGGACCATTGAGACCAGACAGTGTCTAGGGGGCTCCAAAACAGGAAGAGTACACCCTTTCCTGCCCCAGATCTTCCAATAGTGCGTGAGCGTTTACATTTTGGTTAAACTTAGCATCCTGCCCCCAAGGGTAACTACTCAGCAGGGTCCAGCGGAAGACAGGGAAGCATGAGTCAAAAAGCAGTAAAACCCTGCAATCTTTTATTTTTTTTCAAGGCCTTGTAATTCACAATAATTAATCCCACTGAACCTATTAGCTCAGATGACAAAACGCATAAAGTTATGGGTTGGTTTATGGAGAAAAACAGAAGTGGGCCAGAGTGCGCTGGTGGTCAGTACAAAGCTTTCAAATCATTTCATCATCTGTGGTTTTGAAAACACCCAGCTGCGGGAGAACAAAGGGAAGGTCACAGAGCAGAAGTTATGAGTTCAATATCACAATGATACTGCGGTCTTAATACCTCAGAAGAAATACAGTGCAGTGCCAATTCCAAATGTGGAACAGAAACTCCTGGTTTGTGTTGGAAGAGAGAAAATGAAACAAACCAGCCGGATTTGGAGAGCAAGAAACATTTTCTGACAGCATATGCAGACGCAGGAAGATCCCAGTAAAGCGGCAGAGCTCCACCTGTACAATAATCTAAGTCACAGAGTGGCTTCCTGGTCAGGGATTCTCATGATGAGACTGCTGAGGATCACCATCCTGCTGTCTCAGAACTCTCCCATACAGATATGCAAGCAGTCAGTTCATATTTAACACTAGGAGACCACACTCTGTTAAACTGTTCTGAACAAGAACAGTTCCCAAGTTTTACCTGAAAACACTGGATATCGGTTTGAAAAAGAAACATTTTAAAAAGATTGACCATATGAATTATTACCTGTGCTCAACAACACGGCTGTGAAAGTTTCAGAGCAGACAGAAGAACAGAGGAAACTTATATTTCTACAGCAAAAACCTTTTAGAAATAATATAAATGCAAGCACATGTATGCAATAAGCGACACCACTGGAGCAACATGTACACACTAACGGGCCCAAGGCAACTGAAAGCTGAAAGATCTTTTGTTGAATCAGATCTGAACAGAGTCCAGTTAGTTGGCTGTGGCAGCTTTTCAAAGGGGGGGAAAAAAAATACAGGAAATAACATAACAAGCAGATCACGCTTTAATCAGCAAGTTGGCGGTTGAAGCGAGTTTTCACTACCTTGCACAGATACACGCAGATGTGCAGACACACAAAACGGATTGATAGCAATCTGAAAGTACTGTAAATGAGGAGGAATTAGCATTTCATGGGTCTTTATCTGGCGAGGATCAGTCTGAACTGGCACTTCTCCACCCTACACCTTATCTGCTAGCAGTGGGCTCAGAAGGTAGAGCTTAAGTGTCATTAGCATTTAATGAAGCTGTAACTGCAGTCGGCTGAGTGCTGCATTACAAATTCCTTTGTGAAAATAAGTGGAGTGTATGAGCGGCTCTTGGGATGGGTATGCAAATAGATGTAATTGGTCGGGGAAGGGGGGAGGGGGGGGGGGCAATGCTCAGCTGTTCAGCTGAAGGACAGACTCGTTGGGTTATGTCCGAGCCTCTGTGTGTGGCTAAAGTGAGTTGAGACAAAAGGCTGTTCACAGAGGTGATTAAAAAGCAGCACCATCACAGGATTGATGGGGATCACAGCAGGCAATGCTCAGGATGAATATGAAAAGCTATAGTCTATATCCTCAACGTTCCACTTCCGGGATTGTTCAGGTGCCGCCGGAAATTCCGCCGAATGTCTTTCATTTCGGCCGGATGTCCGTTACCTTCCGCTTTCTTTGTGTTGGCATTTTAAACTCCGGTGGATTTATGAGGACTATGGTTAACTGCTCCTCAGATCTCTGCAGGGTAAATCCAGACAGCTAGCTAGACTCCACCCAAACAAGTTCCTTCCCAAGGCTATTTTGCAGAGGCACCGTGGCTCCGTGCGGGGGCTTAGCGCCGCCCAAGACGATTGTGATTGGTTTAAAGAAATGCCAATAAAACCAGAGCACGTTTTTCCTCCCATCCCGGAATGCTGTGTGGACTAGCCAGACCCTCCTCCGCAGCGCTGTGGAGGAAGGTCTGGCAATGCGAGACTAGAAAAAGCCATGACCAATCTTTAGTGATGTTCACTGAAATGTTTTGGCTACTGGAGAATTACACCACTCTTCACTTGCCCATTTGTCAGTTTCGTGTTGCTACGGACGAATAGCAGACCCTGTTTTACACCCAAGAGAGCGACTTGAGCAATGTCCCAGTGGGGAAGTACGAGGATGAAAAGCATTAGCGGCTTCACCATGTCTAGCACGGTCAACCCCACCAGCTGCCATACAGCAGCCACTAATGACCTCCACCTCCCAGCTGACAATTAAGCATTAATTAAACTACAGTAAGTGATTTGGGCTGCAAGTGAGGAATGCGTAAACAGCTTCACTGTAACCGAGGACTGGGTTCGTCTCATTTGAAGCTCAAGCAATCAGAGGACATTCTACAAAAAAAAGTCTTCCACCACACCACAATTGCCAGACTATAACCACTATTTTATGTGGGGTTGAGAAATTAGGGGTGATGCAGAATGCTGGAACTTGCTGATGTGACACTATCGTGCATAGCCATGGCTAATGCAGTTTATGATGAGGTTACAGAAGGAGGTTGTCAGAGGGCAAATTCCTCTGTTACCCCCCGCCCCCTTTCAGTCCAAACATTCTCCCCACCATTCCACATTTAATTGTCTTCCAACCCAGCTGCAAAGCTGATGTCACTTGAACACTATTATAATCGCCTTAAGCGAGAAAGAGGGGGGAAAATCACAATCACATTTGCTAAGCTTGCCAGTGCCGACTGCAGTCACCACCTGCAGTCATAAACGCAGCTCAACGAACGCTGTAGCACAGGCACAAAGGGAGCGAGTGGTGGTGGGGAGTGGCCTTCAAACCTCAGCAACACCTAAGTAAAACATGTACAGTGACCCATGGAGTTTACACAGAGCTATCAACACGCTTAAACATTGGAGTGGTTCCATATCAGTAAAGAAACTCAGAGGCAGTGACCTGATCTGAGCCAGAGGCAGCTCTTTGCCTTCACTGCACTCCCTCCCGCGGTGGAGATATGGAGCATGCCGAAAAAATACAAAAAAGATCGTGTAAAGATTGGAGAGTAGCTCAACTAATAAAAAAATAAAAAAAACATATCTACATAACATGAAGTCAACTGTAACACCTAAACACTACGTGTTGCAGTTAAGAGTGTGTGAAAGCTAGCTGGCAAGCGAGCACAGAATGTTAAATATAATGAATAACTGTAGAAATAAATAACTACTTAAAAGTAATGACTAAACAGATCGAATGATTTTTCAAAGTAGCTAAAGTAATGGAGAAACCGTTAAAATGGCTAAAAGTTTAAATAGGTAGCTAAAGTAATGCCTCAATGTAACGTTAATTAGATAAATGGTTGAAACATTCAGCTTCACTCTAAGTTGAAGTAGCCTAGAAGGCTTGTAATAGTGTGATTGCTGACCAAACCAACATTTATATTGTATGAAATAATTAACAATATCCACTTTTATATAAGGAATAGTGTTCTACAGTTACAACATATAATGTGAATTGATGAAGGGGTACGTAAGTTCATCTGACAAGGCTGTGGGGGTACCTTAGACCAAAAAGGTTGGGAACCACTGTATGAAATCGTACCTGGATCAATGGGAGTAGACCGTTAGTTGACATGTTGAACAAATTAATGAATAATTGTATGATGTCACCCTGCAGCGATATTGACTTTTCAAAGCACACATGGGCACTCAAGAGTGAGATCAGCTGAATGAAGCACAAGTAGTGTATGATTCTAGACCACATGGAGCCATACGAATGGTCTTGTGTCCTCTCAGAACCAAGGCCAGACAGAAGCTGTTTGAGTCCTTGCGGCGGCCATATGGACGAATACACACACACACACACACACACACACACACACACACACACACACACACACACACACACACACACACACACACACACACACACACACACACACACACACACACACACACACACACACACACACACACACACACACACACACACACACACACACACACACACACACACACCAGGAGCCTGAAGATGATGAGAGTAGCAGTGCCTGCTGGGATGGCGTGTGCTGACTACAGAGAGTCTACTGTGCTGTGGCCACATTTTTTGTTAACGGTCAGAAGGTACAGTTAAAACCAGATAAAGGATCTGTATGTTGCTTTAAAAGGCCTGGAGTAAGGCATGTCTGTTATGACAACCTATGTACATTTCCACATCCCAGGACGAACTTGAAAAAGAAACCATTGAGATGTGAACCCGCACCGACCAATGTTAATCAGATTAAACAGTCCAGTCTGTCGAGGATCTGAACCCACTATCACCACAAAAACATTTCCTTGGTATCCTCAAAAGGATAGCAGTGGTGGGCAACAGGTGGCCTGCAAATCACAAGCGCTGCTGGCCAAGGTAGCCAAACAATGTTGTTTATTGTCACACAGGAAAAATGTCAATTTGAAAATGATAGTTTAGACTTGATGCTTTTACGCTCCTCTGCAGCTGGGCAACTGTCCTGGTAACTGAATCAGCATGGCGACACCGAGCGGATTTTGCGGTTGTTGTTTTTACTTCCGACCTTTCAGCAGGCAGCAATCACTCTGTGGCTGTACTGTACCATTCTTATGGGCGATTTTACAGTTAATGTGTGAAAAACAGCAGCCGCTTTGTCAGAACCACCAACCATGCAAAAAGCATTTCACGCGAAATTTTAAACATCCTGCTACTTTTATAAAACATCAAAATGACTTGTGGTCGAGCCTATGCAATTTCTCATACTAAACCGTTCTCCCACTCCCACCCCCAAATACAACCCCTCCCTCCCAAATACAAACCCTCCCTCCCCTTTCGTGGTCCAACTGCCCTAAAAGTCCTCCTGCAGGGAGTTTAACTGCTGGTGGTTCACACCTCTCCACAATGCTAACGTCAGGGGGTCCAGTCCTCTCACCTCAGGATAGAGAGGCTGTTGTATTAAACATGGTGATGTGGGTGGGTGGGGGGGGAACAGCTGTTGAAACACTTTGGTCTGTGCACCCCCACAACTCTAGCCATACCCATGCATGCATACATACATACAAACGCACCCACACATCCAGAGACAGTAATGGCCATAGGTTACATCTCATTTCCATCTCGAATATGAGTTTTGATGCTAATTTGAATTTCAGCCAGTCAAATTTTATAGTGCACACGCGGACGATGTCGTCATTCGCTAATTGCTATATAAAGGACAGCCTTTATCAAGTTACCATAAATGTGAGTCATTTGGTGACCTAGGGTTAAAACAAACCAGGCCTGCTGGCAGTCCGAGATTAAAATCTAACAAAGTCTGAGTCAGGACGGCCCTGACCAATAGCTAACTCCATTCCAAAGTAGACATGACGTCCTCTGGGCATTCCCAAACCAATGCAGCAGACGTGACAGGAGGGTCCACAGGCCCTTTAAACACATCGTCACCCTCCACACTGACATCTTTTTCCAGCAAAACACACACATGCTCATTATTTAAAGCCCCCTTTTTTACCGACAGGCCAGTAAAAGCTAGACAGGCACTTTATGTTAGAGACAGACTGCAGTGTAGCCATGCTAAGTATATCCCGACTGACCTTTACAGACTCTAATGTTCCCAACCTACTGGGCCAATTATCATAGGTGCACACAACGTTTGACAACAGACAATTAAAGCGGCTTTTCAGAAGGCCGACAAATTAAGAAAGAAATGAGTCATAGTCAAAACTCCTCAAATGGAAAACCGTAAACAATTTCTGCCGTCAGACAAAGGGCCCCATTGTCTGCACGCAACGACAAGAACCTGGATGAAGAAAAGCTTGGCAGCACAAATATACAAGCTTTGCTCCTGCAGCCCAAACACTTGCTGGTTTGATTTAGAAAGAAGTCCATAAAGAAGGACACCAGTGAAAACAATAACAGAAATGAGACTGATCGTCTATGGAGAGGGACCTCTGTGTAGACACAAAGAAAACATTGTAGCTTTAGTGGTCAAAAGAGAGCTCAGTCCAATGTCAATATTAGTTCAACTCTAACCCTGTTTGAGAGGGTAAACTTCAGTAAAGTGACCTACATGGGCAGGCTGACCCCGGCATGTACTCGTCATGGCCAAATCATCCGTGGCCTAATGCACATCACCCACACATCACTGACACACATGCAGGGATCATATTACTATCTCCATCAGACGCTCATCTATCATTGGACGTTTTTTGTGTGCGGCATTTTTAGGCCTTTAATTGATAGGACAGTTTAGGCATGAAATGGGGAAACAACATGGAATTGAACCCTTGGCCGCTGCGACGACGACTGAGCCTATGTACATGGGTCGCACACTCTACCAGGTGAGCTACCCAGGCAACCCCTTTTTAGTAGCACTATAATCTCACTCAGTGCAGTTAAATTAAATAAAAAGTGGTTAAAGGGATACACCACCGTTTGTTGAAATAGGGCTTATCACGGTCTCCCCTAGCTGTAGATAGGCGGGCCAACACATTTTTTGTGCATGCATCGTTTTAGTCCGGTGCAACGCCGGCAGCGCCGCCGCTAGTTAGCTTAGCGTAGTGAATGGAATCCTATGTTGCTGGTTAGCATGTTGCGAGTAAAAGTGAGCCAACAAAAGACAAAAAAAAACAACCTAATTACTTGCACTGAGACAAAAAAAAATGCGCTGGCCCACCTATCTACAGCCAGGGTAGACCGTGATAAGCCCTATTTCAACAAACGGTGGCGTAGGCCTATTCCTTTAACATGTATGAATGGGCTGCATCTAACGATTATTTTCCTTATCGATTAATCTGTTGATTATCTTCTCAAACAATGGATTTGTTGTTTGGTCTATAAAATGTGAGAAAATGGTGAAAAGTGTCGATCAGTGTTTCCCAAAGCCCAAGATGACGTCCTCAAATGTCTTCTTTTGTCTACAACAAGCTACAACAAGCTTTATTCTTATTCGTCACATACAAACAGTACAATGTGCAATTCAAATACTGCATTTAACCAATCCTAGCCGTGGACAGCTATACATACAGCATCCGGGGAGCAACATGGGGTTCAGTGTCTTGCTCAATCTTGTGGTTGAGGGCCGACCTGCTCTACCTCTGAGCCACAAGCAACGCAACTCAAAGATATTGAGTTTACGGTCACAGAGGAGTGAAGAAACTACAAAACATTCACATTTAAGATGCTGGAATCAGAGAAATAAAAAAGAATAAAAAGAAAAAGACTCAAATCGACTATCAAAATAGTTGGCGATTAATTTAATAGTTGACAACTAATCGTTTAATCGTTGCAACTCTAAATGCATGTTTTCTCAAAAGTCCAACATTAAACAGCCACCTGTAGCTGTCTCATCCTTACATACACTCCAGGCCAGGTCTGTTATTATTTACAGCCCCCCTGAACTTTGACTCCTTCTATCTTCAGTATGATCCACTCCCTTATCCCTGCCTGGCACAGGAGAAAGTCAAAGTGGAGTCAGTTGCTGTTGTTTGATTAGGACGTGTTTGGGAGAGAGTCAGCGCTCATGATAAAGAGGAGGGGGTGCTAGGAGTCCATCATGAAATAACACACACACACACACACACACACACACACACACACACACACACACACACACACACACACACACACACACACACACACACACACACACACACACACACACACACACACACACACACACACACACACACACACACACACACACACGGGTACCATATATCCTCTTGCCCTTCCTGCGTATATCTGACAAGAGCCGGCACACACAGTTCACAGACACTATCCTCAGGCGTTCTTTCATGGTGGGCCGGCTGCCAGTGTCCAAATTTAATGTTATTACGCCAGGCCGAAGGGTATGACAGACCCACATATATAAACTTGTTGTCAAGGATGGGCGTCACACTGGGAGAAAGTAAGCCTTTATGTTCGCAGGCCTGTCAGGGAGAAGTATCTGCCTCCCTTGTCTCCGCATCTACATCTGCCATCGGTCTCATCTTGTTAATGTACCGCTATAGTCCAACCAGTCATGAACACAAGTGTTCAAAGTCGGAGCCAGGCTAACAGCAGCTCACTCTGACAAGAAGAAACTCCCTGTGCAACCCTCAGCTGACCTCACCCCTGGATTCCAGCTACTCCCCCACTCCCCATGTCTCCAAAGTGAGGGCGATGATTATGTGATGGCAAAAACAAGAGATAACACAAACTCATTTCAGGACTCCACTGACATCGTCTGATACGTGTCAACTTCTAAGAAACTGTGAATGAAAAGCGGCAGGAACATGTGGTTTTTGCAGATAAAGCGGTGAGTCATGATCTTAAATCTGCTCTCTCGTACCGTTTTGTTTGACATTTGACTTCTGAATACATATCATCCACGGGTAAATTACAGGGCACTGGGTTGTAGGAGGCTACACTTGAGCATTATTCCTGTTCGGTTCTTCACATAAAACCCATTGTCTCATCTCCTCCTCCGTAGGCACGGTGTCTCGACTGTAGAAAAGTTCGGATTAAGTCATCAGTAAGATGACGTCTTACTCCGTCTCACACTTAATGGGTCGAGGAGAGATGATGGGGAGAGAGGCTAGACAGTGGGGGAAGGTCTAGGGAATGAATGAATTAAAAAGCTCTGCAAAATGACATCAGCAAAGGAGGATGTAAGGAGGGGGATGCTTGAGAGAGAAGAGGGGTTCATGCATTCAAGCTTCACGTCCTAAATCATACCTCTCTTCTGTAGCCCCTGCTTCCCAGGCAGAGAGATGAAGACCAATAGCAGCAGGCTTTTAAAGAGACAGGGAAGGCCAAGGGAAGAGTGGGGGGGGGGGAATCTCCCCATGTCTGAGTGTCTGCAGTCCAGGGAGGTGGGGAGGAGAAACAGGGGAAACTAGAGCTGCTGCTGGCGGCCCACTCGGCACAAAGCCCTTTCTCAAATCCCAGTATGCTGGCTGGTCGAACAGTGGGCCGAGACACCGCTGGTGCTCAGCAGACACAGACTCAGCCAGGAAGTCTGAAACCTTGACAGCGGCTGCATAACCTTTTGTTAATGGTTATTACGATTACAGGGTTGGATCGGAGGCCCAGCGAAATGTACTGAATGTGTAGCAACAGAAATGCAACGTCCGTCAGCAGCTGAATTAACACATGCCTTGTTTTTTTGCTGCATCCTGTTGATATAAACACTTCATGCTCCTTGAACAGTCACAATGTCCCACACTATTATTTTCTCTTCATACAGGGTATTAGACCTGACCACAGGCATGTATGCACGGTTTTAAGTCCCTCAAAGTGACTGATGCCAAAAGGAGGAGGAAGAATGTGAGACAATCACAGCATGCTGCTGGGTGTCAGGGATCACATCCCCACTGAGCCAGGAAGAATCACAATCAGCAGATTGTGATTCTTCCTGGCTGACAGCTTTTTAGACCAATAAGATGGGATTGCTAAAGGTTGTACTTAACAGGCTTCTTCTGGCGTTTAAAGGCCAGAGCCGGTTAAAAGGTCAGAATTAAATGCAATTTTGTTGGGCAATAAGATTAGGTACTGAGGGTGGTTCCAAAAGGTTTTGGTCTTCGTTTGGGTTCATTTATTTTTGTAATGAAATAGCCACTCTTTTATATTAGCATTATCTGGGCTTTAATGTCGGAGTCATTTAGCACACAAATGCAATTTCCTGAACATATTCAATTACAGTGAGTTGTGTCCACACTGATGGCGTGTGCGCTGTGCGTAAAGCACGTATCCAGATATCACAGTATAACCACAAACCTCTGAATTAATGTCAGCGCCACAACATCACACAAATGAATTCCGTAGGCCTGTTTCCTTTTGGAAACTTGTATTATAACGTTAACAGGGGAGTTGTAAATGTTCTGAAGTTTTGGCAAAAACATATAGTCCCATGGAACGTTTGTACGCTGCGCGCAACATATTTGTGCACAACTGGGTATATCGTGAAGCGCCCGACACAAAACAAATGTTTCAGATTGTCCTGGAGCTTGTTGCTTTAAAAAAAAACAACAACATATTCTTCCTTTTTTATTGTAGAAAAATGGAAGATTGCATTACTTCTGTGTCAAAGAAACTCACCTGGCAGAATCAGCCAAATAAAAGTCAACAGCATATCCGAAGTAGCTCCCATTAGGTCCGCTGTAAACAGCTGTGTTCTCCACGTCCAAGTTGAACGCCTCGCAGACAGGCTGAGAAAAAGTTAGTAATAGCCCGCTGATACAAAGGAGTGAGCGTGCGAGAAGGGCTCCTATTCCCGGCGTCTTTACGCGAAATCGTTCCAAGCCCATATCTGAAAATAAATTAATCCACTCAAGTGTGTTTTCAATTGCGAAATTGTCCCAGTTTTTGTGCGCTTTCGAGTCCGCAAATCACGCCTGAAAACAGTGGTGCAATATGGCTAAAACTGCATCCCTGTAACTCTAAGCAGCCAGTATCTCATTAATGCTCCGTCAGCTCCTCTCAGCGTCCTCACTCCTCTGTCTGCTTCTCTCTCTGCCTGCTTCTCTCCAGGCCCACGCCTTCTCTGCTCACCTACTCATGATACATGGAGCAGGGAGTTCCCACAGCCGTGACAAAGTTTGGAAGAGGAGGAGCCTGTGATTCCCTAAAAAAAAGAAGAGGGGCACTTCTCATCCACTAACCTATCTCGGAGTACATGTTTACCAATGTGGTGGATTGGGGATCACGTTTGCACTTTTAAGTTCAGGCTTCCTTATCAGTGGCACTAAACAAAAGAACAATGGGTCAAAAATCCTTCTTTTTTGACTTTATCTCAAAGTTATCTTGAGCTTTTGTGACTTAAGTTGTTTTTAGAGAAGGCAGACTGATAGTGTAGGTAATGGCAGGTCAATGGAACTCCACATGACCAATCTTATATGATCTGCTATTCAGATGCCTCTGCTGTAAATG
Organism: Perca fluviatilis; assembly: GCF_010015445.1. NCBI lineage: Eukaryota > Metazoa > Chordata > Actinopteri > Perciformes > Percidae > Perca > Perca fluviatilis. Next base: position 11,421,850 of record NC_053116.1, read on the forward strand.
ACATGATCATCTTGTGGACCTTTAGGCTTGAGGTTTTCACTGATAAATCAGAAATTCAAACTGTTCTGAAATTCATTTTTTCCGCCTTTATGGGGATTAATAGCCTTTGTCCAGACTTTATCAATATTAATAAAGTAGTTCTGTTCATAGTTTTGATATTTTACAGCAGCTTCTTTGTTGATTCCATAAATATGAATATAAACCACTGCTCCACTGGTTAAATAAACCTCCCACATACTGTATACAATTCTCATAATAAAGCAAAGACCTATTTGCACAACTCCACACTAATTACACCTTTGTCACACACCCTTGCATCTCAATGTGTGATCCATATGTATTTCTATCTAATTACAGCGTTCATCTGATTTGGGCATATGAAGTCCTCTGGTGCTTTTTGGGGGGGTGTGGGAAGATTTCTTATTGCTGCCTCTGAGTCACACGAGACCGAGGAATGTGGTTAGGCTGTGAAAAGCAACTACTTGCTGAAATGAGACCTTTAATAAACCTATCCTAGCCGGCTAGAATTAGTGACTGCTGGTTTAGCTGATGCACTTGAAGCCTCAGTGATTGAACACAGGGGCCAAATTTGGCTGTGTGGCAGTAGCAACATAAACTCTCTGTCAAGTGCTGCTCGTATTTATAACTGGTCTGACCGTAGACTGATGGGAGCAATCCGGAGAGTCTGGTTGGGGGGGCCCAGTTCACAGCTGCTGGGGGCACTTGATGGTTCAACGCCTTAATCCTGGAGGGGTCTCATTCTCTCACTCTGTTTTTAGGTTCTTCGGGGTGATTTGTAGATGAAGCAGGAATCAAGGCGTGGTTGACAGAAAGACGGATTATACTGTATGGAGCCATCAAAATGATCTGGAGTCCAAACTTTCCCTCTGAAGTCATGGTTTGTTTTTTTAGAAACACCATCATGCAAACTCTGAAATGAGAAGACGTTTGTGCAATCGGCCACAAACACGATTAAAAATGATAGGTACGTCAACTCATGCCACTTTGATATGGGTTTCTGGAGCTTCTGAAAGTCTGAAGCCATTGGAGGTCGTCATAGTCATTTACACACAGTTCCATGACCACATGCATCAGGGTTAGTTAGAGGGGGGACGAGCAAATACTTAAATAGAAAATAGATAATACTGGTATCAGCTCTCGCTCAGTCATTGTCTTCTTTAGTGTCTGCCTGATTGAACGGCCCAGCTTTCATGTTATCTATCCACCAACATTTATCTATGTGACATCCTAAAGGATCAGGATTCACCAAAAGATAGGAGAAATATTCCTTTCAAGTGTTTTGCCCCCACTTTCTCTTCGCACACGTCTGTATGTGTGTGTGTGTGTGTGTGTGTGTCTGTCTGTCATCCAGTAGCAACTTTTTAACCTACAAGCCAGTGTATACAAGTGTTTTCCGTTAAGCATATTTTGTGTGTGAAGCCAAAGCCTGTTCTGCTTTTGGTGACTCGTAATTGGGTCTGGCTAACTGAACAGTATTTTCCATCTCCCTCCAACTGCGATTTCCGTTGAAAAAGGGGGTGTAGTTTTGTTTCAATGCTTCTGCTTTGACATCATCATTTGGCCGCTATGGCAACAGATCTGAAGTGCAGCAAAACACTTAAAGAACATTTCACAGGACTCTACACAGCTGGCCAACTATTTTAAATATAGACCTGACACATTGCCACTTCTGCAAGGCCAGGCGTATATATGTGCGACCACATGCACACACACACACACACACTTCCATTAACTCTCTTCTTTCCTGGTTACTGAGCATATGTTTTCCGATATAGTAAGACAAATTATTAATAGCACTACCAGAAGGCCACTTAGTGCCGTTATCTTCACGCAAATATATCATGATATGTAAACTCAGTGTTCCCATGCAATTGCTTCTCATTTGCTTTACACTTTACAATTCTTTATGGGGCAGTTCAACAGATTTGGCTACACTTTAAACTAAGGAAACATCACTGTCACCTGTCAGCCATCTCCAATTCTATTCAAAGGAATAATTCAACATTTTAAAAACAATAAGTTGTGGCTTTACAGGGGTTATGTGTCAAAGTATTTCTAAACTAGTGAGCTTTAAAGATGTTGGTAGGTGGAATTTGTTACCTCTCGACAGAGCCGGGCAAGCTGTTTCACCCTGCTTTAAGTTTTTATGCTAAGCTAAGCTAATCCCCTCCTGGCTCCAATTAAATAATCAACAGACAGATATGAGAGTGGTATGGATCTTCTTATCTTACTCTATGCCAAGAATGCAAATATTTCCCAAAATATTTAACTACCCCTAAAACTCTTAAAGAAAAAGTTGCACATTTTTGGAAAAAAAACTTAAAATACATACACAACCATACAAAAAAAGTGTAAAGACAACAGAATAGTTAATTAGTGCATGGATTTTGGACAGAGCAAAGCTAGCTGTTACCCCGTTTAACAGTCTTTGTGCTAAGCTAATCAAACCGGCTTCTCACAGTAGCTTCATATCGTAGATCACCTATTTTTTGGCTGCGCTCAGAGCCCGATAGGCTACACAATCACAGCAGTCACGTGCGTTCAACAGAAGAAAATACAATTTTAGCCTAAAAATATGCTTTGATTGGCAATGAACGCACAACCCAAGTGAAATGCAGGCCATTGTGGGGCTTGTGTAGACAGCTGCATTGATTAAAAGTTTATCTGTGCCATCAGACGGGCATGAGACGTAGCCTACATGAAAGAAGTGGCTGAAATGCTTCCTGTGTATAGATAAACCTTAAAATGCTTTTAAACTCTTCACTTCAAAATTAAAGTTGTCTCTTCAGCAAACAGTCACTACCTCTATCTGCCACTTTCCAATGATCTTTATTCCCCAAGGCACCCGCCTCCCCCCCCATCTCATTCCTCTTTGTAGCGCAAACGGTGACACTGATGGGCTCCACGGGCCGGGGGCAGGGTGGGGAGACACCCTGATGGCTGCCATTAGGCAACTGTTTTAGTGTTTTAATTCTTGTTTTAAGGCTCAGAACAAACGCCATCTACCTCTTGGGAACAGACAGCAGATAAAGGCCACAACAGGCAACTTGATACTTTGTACGCACACAATTCAACAGTCACAACAATCAGGAGGATTTAACTTGTGTTTATTCCTTTAGGCAGTTTGCCAGTTCATTTCGGATGTACTGGATATGTGATCTATTTAGCTGTGGATAAAAAGAAGTCCTGTTGAGCAAGAAAATTGAAAGTAGTGGTGGAAAGTGTGGTTTCTGAACAGAGGGCTATACTGTTGCCGGTCAGCTCTCACTCATGTACAGTAAGTCTTAGAGAAGAATGGGCTACTGTGGCTTTAGATTGAAACCCGCTCTTGATCTAAACAGTAAGAGTAAAACCTGTCTTAAAATGTCTTTCAAACACACAGAGCCAAGTTTCTTTCCTCCTTTCTCTGTCTCTCCTTGACTGTAGAAACGCAGTGACACACATCTTTACAGGCAGGAAATTCCTCCAATGTAAGGCCTGCCTGGGCTTCCTGTTTCAGCGAGTTCCTACTCTTCACGTTTCCGTTGCACTAACACATAAACACACACACACACACACACACACACACACACACACACACACACACACACACACACACACACACACACACACAGACTCAATTCTGATCTGCTTTGCCTTCCCCTCAGCTCTGTAACATTCCCCATGTACAAGGAGGAAAGGGTGGTGAGGTGTTGCTGATTGCTCCAGCCAGTCTGAGGCATTGCATATGGGATGACAGATTTGTCATGAAGGGGTGGAAGTCCTGGGCTGGCCCGTTCTGCTGCATAGACTGCCAATTGTTTTCAACACAAGCTCTTAGCAACGTAGTAGCTGAGTGAATCATACGATTGTTTTAGACAAAAAAGAAATCATCCCGGAGGCTCCTTACAAGGCAAAGTTAATCCTCTCTTCTGCATTATGGTTTCCTCTTGTAAACGTTAACTGTCAATCCAGACAAATTGAGAGAACGTGTGTGGGGAACAAGATGATCCAAGCAGTGTCCATTGTTTAGTTGCCTAGTTAAAACAGCCACAAAACGCCTGAAAATGAGCAGTTGTGTTTTTATGTACATGTGCTAATCAGTCCATGGGAGCAGAGCAGTAAAGCAGCCCCTGCTGGGGGTGGGGGGGGCGAACCCGCTCCCAGCTCCAGCAGCCTTGTTCTACACTCCATAACACACACAAGTGTCCCCTGACCCGCCTGCATTTACAGCCAGCACTCCGCTTCACGCAGTGTTTAGTCTCCGTCCCAGCTCAATGAACTTGTTTGCTTGAAAACAAAACTCTTTAAGAGGCAGCATAAAATGCATGACATCCTTTAACGGGAGGTCACTGAGGCAGAGTGGCCGGGCTGACGAAAACCAACACAAGATGCAAGCAGTGGGCTACAAAAAATGCTACAAGGTGGGCTTATAAGAAACTCGTCTTAAATACCAGAATCAACAGTGAAACATAAAACTGGTAACACTGAGCTGGATCACAGCAGGCAATATTTGCAGGGTATCATAACGAAATAACAAATAAACTGCAGAGGGTATGTTTCCAAAGCCAGGTCAAAACCGTTTGAAAACTCGTGAACATGTTTTGCGTAGAAAGATGACATTGAACAAGACACGTGTGCACAGCCAGTCGTCCGGTTTTGCATTCAGGTCCCGTGTTCGGGGTGTCATGTTTTATTTGGATGGCCTATTTGTCTCTCAGAGTAATGGTGTGCCCCCTGACCCCCTCCTGTGTTTTGCTGTTGGGGCGGGCGTGCTGCGAAGGCCGCCGCCCGGGCCTCGGAGTGAAGGAATGCGGCTGTGAAAAGTGTGTATCGGGGTACAGCAGGAGAGGGCAGTGAATCAGTGTGATCACTGGAGAGCCTCGGGGTGTTGTTTCACACGCAAATAAACACACAGACACACACACACACACACACACACACGTATAACCATTCACACATTCCCTCCAATTTGCCGCTGTTGCTTTCCCACACCCACTCCCTTGGCCAAACATGTTTGACACAATGCATATGGAAACAGTCGCACCCGGCTTCCCATGACGAAAACAAACTGCACTTAAAGGGAAAACAGATAAGTATAGATGCTGCTTCTTCCTTATATTCATAGACGTAAAAACATTTTTTAAATTATTTTACAGTTATTGTTCCAAAAACAGTCAACGACTGCTGTTTTAAGCACATACAAATTTGTATTAGACGTGTGATTAAAGAGGGCACCCCCACTAAAAAGGCCTTTGGCTCCACTTGTGTTGTGGCTTGAGAAATCTCATAATGGATGGTTGATGGCACCAGTAGACACAATACCATCGCAGTGACTTTCAACACTTCATCAGCTGAATGGCGACGTGCACTTCCTCCACTGACGGAGACACTTCTAGATTAGATGGATGGATCAACAATGGCAGCTGAGGGCAGAAAACAAAAGCTTCCCACAATGTCTCCTCTACATGTTTGCAGTAAGACGGGTGGACAAAAAGCTACATTCACTATCATATTTCATCTACATCGATGGGTGTAAGACATATAGTTTCCTGAATGTTTCTGGTTCATATGTTCATAGGTTCCTTCCTGTGGTGGATGTTCTCATTTATCAGTGTGGTTTATTTTTTCACAGTCAAGCAGTACAAGATTCTTCGACACAGCATGACAAATGCTAATACCACCTCTACTGTCTTCTTTTTGATTTATATAGTAACACGACTGTAGAGAGTGCAGCTGCTCTGGGAGGCTGTATTTAGTCGCAGCGGTGCTTTGACATCAACATGCTAATATGCTCACAATGACACAGGCATAATGTTCACCATGTTCACCATTTTAGCTTAGCGTGTTAGCATGCTAACATTTCCTAATTGCTACTAAACATGAAGTGCAGCTGAGGCTGTGAATTGTTTGTTAATAGTAATGTAAATGTATTTAATGAAACACATTTTACAGATAAAGTCACAAAGTGCTTCACAAGAGACAAATTGTTAAAAACATTTTTTTAGACCCAATAACAGTAAAACAAACAAGCAAAAAATAAATAAAATAACATTTAAAAAAATTACAAACAAATCAAACCAATGGATAGTTTCAATTCTGACCTGATGGTGGCGTAATATGGAAAGTGAAGGGATCACCAAAGTTGTTTGGTTCACCCTGAGGGGGGCATTAATGTCTGCACAAAATTTCATGAAAATCCATCCAATACTCAGGATATTTAACTCAAAACCACAAATGTCAACCTGCACTAGAGGAAAAGGCAGTAGGATTCATCATCTGGGAACAATGCATGTCTGTTCAAAATGTATCTGGCATCTGGTAGATGTTGAGATATTTCACAGAATAATCAAAACTTGAAAACCTGTTGATGGCACATGAGAAAAGTAAAGTTCTAAAGTAATTAGGATTCATCCTCTGGGGGCCATGAATGTTGTACAAAATTTCAAGGCAATACATCCACTCTAAACCAAACTACATTTCGTTGCTCTGTACTTGTGACATGTGCAATAACAATAAAGTTGAATCTAATCAGGTTTTGTTTTTATATTTTAGTCTGGATCAAAGTAGTGGACTAACAATAAGTCTGATATCACTATCCCCAGAGTCATGCAAGCATGGCTAAAAATAAACAAATACATTTAACATGTTGTGTTCTGGTGACTCGCACTTCAAATCATTCTGATACTTCCTGATGACGTATTGCGTGATGTCGGTCCAGACTGTGCTTAGCCAAAGCTGATGAGCAATACAGTCAGTCTTGAACTATGTGGAGGTCTTGCAGGAAAATAATGTGCCATATTTCAGCTGTGTCACCTTCTGTAAACATAAAAAAAAAAAATATGTTTGGGATGGTGAGTCACAATGCCCACTAATGTTACACCTACCCCCCCCACACACACACCCCCACCCCTGATTCCTGTTAATCTGTGCTGCTCCTCCTTATAAGTCAATGTTGATGTTAATGCTATCCAGACCACCAAGGTGTCACGCACACTTGCACAGCCTTATATAGAAGCCATCAGAGGTTTATGATCAGTGCATTAGTAGTATCAGCCGGTGTGAAGCAACATGCAGAGGCTATTCTGTCATCTCGCTAATGTACAAGTCAAAGCAAGGTCACATCCCATAGTGGTCTGGTGAAGTAGCTCATACTCTTCCCTTATATGAGGAAGGGTCCCAGCTAGGCTAGGCAGAGCAGGAGGGGCCCTGGGAAACGGCATGGTAATCAGAATCAGAATAGATTTTTTTTGCCAAGTAAGTATGATACGATACGATACAATATACTTTATTGTCACCTTTGGGAAATTAGTTTTGGACTCAAAAGCTGCACACATAAATAAATGCCTTGACAATAACAAAAAAAAACAACATATGAACAAACATTACAGCATCAACTGTACCAATCACAACAATAAATTGCACAGAGTATTGCACACATCCCGTGGTAAAAACATATTGCACGTAACACACATTTCCTTCGCCCCACAGTAAAACACCATCAATCTATTGCACAATCTCTACTGCCCCAAGCAATATTGTTTAAAGTTTGACAGAGGTAGCGACAAACAAAGTAACACTAACAAGGAACATGCCTTGGTGAATGGTGCCTTACATAAACATATTAAAAGGAAATAAGCAATAAAGCACAGTACTGCAAAAGACCAGAACATGCATTTAGAATAGAAATATTACATTTAAAACTATGTAAAGGACACAATAACCTTATACATACAGTATGTACAATATAAAACGTTTTTAGTATAAGAAAAGAAGGCTGTACGGTTTTGTGCAGGATGTGCAAAAAAGTTGAGGGATTGTGCAAAAGTTCAGGATATATAATATGTGCAACGGTCAGGTATATAGTCCAGGATGTTCAGGATATCAGTTTATAGGTGGGGGTCGAGATTAATGAAGGCGTTGGAGAAGTCTTGGCACATAGCAGGTCCTCTGCCTGGATAGGGTTACATCCCAAACAAACCGAAAACATGCACACAATCAAACAGCGCGCCGGGGAAGTGTCTTCTCTAATGAAAGGGTGTAAGGTCAGCAGTATTATTATTATTTTTCCTTCACTTGAAATCTGACCCATCACAGGTTCATGTGTTAAAATATCCAAGAAAGATCTCCACCAGTTCTCTAAATTTATTTGTTCAATAATTTGATTTATATAATAGCAGATGCTGTAAGCAGCCTATGAATATATGACGTGAATATTCAGTTTAAAATCAACTTTTTTCTATTTAAACAATAGCCGGTAGGAAAAAAAATATATAATAATTCCATTCAGGTATTTTTATTGCTGCTGCATCTAGGTCTGGGATGTCTCCATGGAAAATCTTTTTAATAGGCCTTTCTGCTCTTGGGACAGTCGTTAATACTGAATCTACTACAGCGTGTTCGACTACTTTCCTGGCTGTAAGGAATGCTCTGGACTAAAAATAGCTTCTCTTGCCTTGTATTTTGTAGGTTTATCCAAAACCTCATCCCAAACACAGAACTGGGTCCTATTCACCACTGTGTAACCTATCTGTGAAAACATTAAAGGGTTTTGGGGGTTTTTTTAAAAAAAAGGAAAAAAAAAAAACACAAATACTTTTAAATAATAAAAAATAAAAAAAAAAAAAAAAAAAAAAAAACAAAAAAAAATAAAAAAAACTACAATATTAAAAATTTTAAAAAAAAAAAAAAAAAATAAAAAAAAAAAAATATATAAAAAAAAAAAAAAAAAAAAAAAAAAAAAAAAAATAAAAAAAAAAAAAAAAACAATTTAGAAACTGGAAACAATCAAAACTGTTCTGTCAATCAACTAAGTGTTTAACGGTCTAATCATTTCAGCTGGACTTGTAGGCCGTTATATTGTTGGGTAGTTTAATTTATAATAAAACATCGTATTTTATAAACTACATGTGTTTTGTGTGCAAAAATCTTAAATGTAAGGTAACTTGTAGCTAAAGCCGTCAGATGTAGTGGAGTAAAAAGTACAATATTTCTCTCTGAAAAGTATCTCAAGTGCTTAGTTATATTCCACCACTGGGGACATGTTGTATTATTAGGAGTGGCATGCTGCCACAGTTTACAAAGTATTAAGCACAAACAATGCAGTCTTCCTGCATTTGTGTTGAGGAATGTTGTGGTGAGGAATGTTGTGGTACTGCTGATGAATCAACTACGCCTCCAAAGGAAAAGAGACTCATTTTGCAGCTTATTTAACGTCATATGTTGTTCAGGTAGAATGTGTTGACATCCCCATATCTGATTGTTCCATCTTATCTATGGCCATCATGAATGCCCAATTATTTCGATCATTGGAAAAACATGACAATCACATCCACTTTACTTTAATCTGGCATTGACGCAATGCTGCTGTAATGATATTATTATGTGCATTACATGCCAAGTTATAGCAGTGACAAAATGCATTTTCCCGACCACACTGGAAATGTAATATAACACAGCATAGGGCTTAGGGAAGGACCACCTACACACCGGAGCAGCGGTGGTGTCTTCCATGTGGGGAACATGACAAAATATCCACCCAGAGATTTAACTCTCACTGAAACGAAAATGTAATAGTGGAACACCCAGGTGGAAAACAACAGGAAAACATTATCTTGCCAGTAGCTAACTTCCCATGAAGCTACCTACTAACTACTAAGTACTGTTGGGGGGGGCGGGGAGGGGGCAGCAGAAACAAGCCCTAAACACTGACATATAATCACCTTTTAGGTTGATACTGCAAACTTAATAACAGACGGTTGCTTTTTTACACTTTCAGCAGTTAGTGAGCAACTGGAGTCCTGTTTCTGTCCAACTGGTGAATGGATGTCCAATATTCACTAACTCTGTCTTTGGTTCCTACCAACCCCTGAGGGAAATATCTGTCTCTTTAGCTGCTAAATGCTCTACTATGTCCACCAGCTAACTGTGTCTGCGTGCTGTTTGGTGCTGGGCAGGTAGTGCACTAAGCTTTTGAGCTATGAGAGCGGTGAGAGTGAATCAAAACAGTAAATTTACAGCTATAACAATGAGCTGAAATCTAACTATAAAGCTCCTTAAAGCTGCAGATTTGGTTGATAAGTGTATAATAAAATTCAAGTTACCTATCTTTCTTTAACAGTGCCCAGTCCCACACTGATAAGAGGACATAATGATTAAAACCTGGGTTCACCTGATTAAGCAGATCCACATTCCAGGCACAGCAACAGCAGACAAAAAAAGCAACATCTCACACACACAATAGACCTTTTTAACATTTAGCATTTTGGCTTGTCATGGTATAAAAGCACAGGTGTAACTGATTAAAATAAAAACAACTTAATTCCATCCAGGTGAGCTAGTTTGGTGCACGCTGGCTCACTGGGACACATGATGGAACTGAGCCATCATTGACCAAATTAGATTCACCGGTGTTGTTCCTACTAATGGCAAGTCCAAAATGTCTGCCATTAAAAAAGGTCTATAGGTTGAACCCCTGTCAACAGATCACAATCATATGAAACAAACACATTTGTGTTGTTTACGTAAACTGATTGATCATTTATCAAATAGACTGAAACATTGGACAGTAATATGTCAGAAACTGGTTGGAGAACAGGTCCTAATGTGAAAAAAGAGAAAAGTTTTCACATGTATATTTGTTATCTGTTTTTAATGTTAAACGAACACATAATCACATACTCTTTCAAGGCAGTCATAATCAAATTTGAAACTAAGATCTTCCCCCCTCTTTCTATAATTTCTTTATATATATATATGTATATATATATATGTATATATATATAGTTATAGAAATGTGTTTGAAACCCTGTATTTCAGGTTCATTCAGATTTTGATAACGGGAGAAGACAGGTGACATGTTCTTGACAATTTAAATAACACAATGAAGTTCACGATGACCAGCTCAGTCAGATCCATCCCCTTCATGTTTTTATTACTCAAAACATCACTACATTACAAGCTGTTCAAAATGAATGTAAAAATAAAATATGAGCAATTTTTTTCCACTTACTTAGATTCATCCAGGAAGTGACAGCACAGCTCTGAAAGCTGATTCATCTCCACCACCTGGAGACTAAATGTCTCACTCGGAGGAGGAATTGACCATTCATGGTAATACCTATTTCACACTCACACTGCTGAGCATAAACACCAACACCTTCTGTTTGTGCTTGAATGCTGATTCATTCTCCCTAATGAATTCCCTTGGGAGAGACTGTGCTGCCGATGCCTTGTGACTCAATCCCTCTTCCAACTGGGATTCTAAATAAGGCCGGGTAATTCTCAGTAGCATTTATCAGCGCGTTCCAAATTCACTGGTACTCACTGTCCCTGCTTATGACCTGACATGCCGTTCAAGCAGGCAGAAAAGACTGAAGTGGAGCCTCTGTTCTTACTCGCCCGATGTCTCACACATGACCGGCGTGCAGCTTCTCCAGGCAAAGAGAGGGAAGACAGTAATACACGTAATGGTTTATATAAAAATGAAGGAGAGGAATCAAAAGGAAAGAAGAGGAGAGGCGAGGAGAGAAAACGAGACAAGAGGAAAGAAGAGGAAAGAAGAGGAGATGGGAGAAAAGAAAAGGAGATGAGAAGAAAGAAGAGGAGACAAGGAAAGGAATTAGACCAGAGAAAAGAAAAGGAGATGAGAGGAAAGAAGAGGAGACAAAAGGAAAGAAGACGAGAGGAAAGAAGAGGAGACGAGAGGGAAAAAAAGGAGACAAGTGAAAAAAGATGAGAGGAAAGAAGGGGGGACAAGAGAAAAGAAGAGGAGACAAGAGGAAAGAAGAGGAGACGAGAGAACAATAGAGGAGAGAAGAGGAGAGGAGACAAGAGGAGAGGAGACGAGAGAACAGTAGAGGAGAGGAGAGGAGAGGAGAGGAGAGGAGAGGAGAGGAGAGGAGAGGAGAGGAGAGGAGAGGAGAGGAGAGGAGAGGAGAGGCAGTTATGAGGGGGTAAATGGTCTGGTGGTCTTGACAAAACATCTGATTCACAAAATGATGATTATGAATCATCTGATCTGAAGTCCCAATGTCCCAAATTACACAAGTCCTCAGGTTTTCCCCCTCCATTCCCATTTCAGACATACTTTGTCTAATAATAAAAAAAAAACACTATTACACCATACTCCGCTTTCACATTTTCTCTGTGCATGTATCTCCTCTAACACGCTGCTGGCTACATTTCAATATGCTGTCAATGAGTTCAAAGTTGAAGCTGGGTGGTTATCTGTGTGTGTGCATGTGGTTGTAGTTAGGTTGCTTCATCCGTTAAGCCAAATCAATAAGATGTCAAGAAGAGGAGTATTTTCTCACATATATACAGCGGGATTCGTTCTACAGAGTTATCTCAGTTAAGTGCTATGCTGGCTTCCCCGTTATCAGCCAGTAGTACTCATCTTTTGAGTGGATGGAGAAATCTCAGACAGTTGTCTACGCAATTCTTTCTTTCTTTGCCTACTTGACTTACCCTCCCCACCTCCTCTCCTCCGGCACTCCTCCAGTGGTTCCCTCTGGAGCAGTGCAGTGAAAGCCTCACTCCTCATGCGCCATGTGTCTGGTTTCTATTAGGGATTTGGCACAGGCCTCTGCGTGCGTTCTGCCTAGGTACGGGAGCTGTTAAGGCAGAAATTTCCCTTTTACAACACAGCCCCCATCCCTTAGTCTGTCTCTCTCACTTTGACTCATGACTTTGACTTATATACTGTATATATAAGCAAAAAAATAAAACAACTCCACAGCTGCCCCCCACTGTCACACCCCTGCAATCAGTGAACATGGACAACCCGGAACATTTGAGTCTCCCAGTAAACTTGTGTGTGTTACTACATTGGTTTCCATGGTTAACAAGGAGGGGTGGACTCCCCGAGGAGTTGCTGTCATGGGCGCGTCCATTCTTTTTTGGACGGACCCACCTCAGCTCATCAGGATCTGGCCGGACATCAGCCTCTGTGGGGTTGGGGTTACTCTTGGAAGAAATACCTTGGTTGTCTTGTAATACCCCGTGTGATGTGAACGACAATGACCTCTGCCTGGGTGGAAGGCCAAAGGAAGAAAAAAATAGTACGGGCTCGATGGGAGGATGAGAGAAAATGTTGGCGGAGCCTGTGAGAAGTAAGTGGTGAGAAAAATGATCATCGGGATTGAGAAATAATTACATGGATCTTGTGAGAATCGAAGCCGCTGGTGTGGATGCAGAAAGAAAAAGTGATTTCAAGGACCATATCATTTTAGGCCGTTCACTGCAAATTCCATATATTATACATTGCTGCTGACCATTTTCAAAGCATACCGTAGGTTCTTAGATTGATATTCTTTTCTTTTTGGCAGCTTCAGTTCAAGCCATTACAGTATACATGAGACTTGTAAACTTTGTTGGGATAATTGGATTCAATCACACTTAGTTTCCTTAATTTGTTGTTATGATATTGTTGCATGGTACTGCAAATGTTAGAAATGTGGCTGTTGGCTGCTCTGAGACCCAAATTTGAGAATCAGCGTCTAAAAAAAAACCTCAAACATGTTAGATCAGGAGATTACTGTAAGCACAAGAGAAAATAGACAAAAACCTGTGAAAAAAATGTATAGGCGGATGAATCTGGAATAACCTTGAAATCACCAACATATAGTTGAATTGTAGTCAATCCATAATGTTGCTGTGGAACAGCACTGAAGGTAATGTATATATAATGTAAGTATAGGTCGTATGTAGTTAAAGGATAGGTTCACATATTTTCAAGTCTGTCTTAAAACAGTGCGCGCATGCCCCTACGTCCATTGACATTGTTTTTGCTTGCTGTAATCAATCCTCCTGTCCATACTGGTCAACAAAAGATCCCTTCCTAATATTCTTTCAATGGAAGAGATGGGGACAAACTCCACAGTCCTCATTCTGTGCAAAAATATATTCCAAAGTTTATTTCAAGTTATTTCAAGTCACCACTTGGTGAGCCACAGTGGTGAGAGAAAAACAAAAAGACTGTGCTACTCACTTTATTTGCCTAACCCAGACCTCTGGAGGCTCATATCAGCCTCAGACAGGGCTGGACTGGCCATCTGGCATACCGGGCATTTTCCCGGTGGGCCGACACACTTTTGGGCAGAGTCGCCGATAAATAGGCCTTTTTTTGTTTGTTTTTTTGGCCGCGCCGGCCCACAAAGAACTCACAGCGTCCCATTGGTTAATTTTCTTTATTGACACTGGCCTGACCCAATCAAATCCAGGAACCCCCGTTGGGGTTTGGTACCGAAACCCCGTTCCACTATGGTACCGGTTCCTACGCAAACGGTAGTATTCGGACCGGATTAGAACGCGAATTTTGGTTCCTCATTTCGGTTCCGACTCTGTCGCTCCGGACAGCGGCAGCCTCTTTTTTCCCCCCCTTTTCTCCCTTTTCTGCCGAGTGGCGCACGTGCCCGCTCGCGGTGTGAAGCGCGTGTCGGCGCTATTCCCCCGACATGCACTCTACAATCACAGCTGATAGACGGCTTTTTGTACACGCTCTGAAACGGACGTAAAAATATCACACTTTCTCTGTAGTCTACCGTAAGCTAGCTACCGTATATGTAGGCTACTTTTAAAATGGCATATTTTCCCTCTGGGCTCACCAAAACGGACGTAAAAGCATATTAACCCTTCACTGACTTCACGTGATCGCTACTAAACATATTACACTTACTCTGCTAGTCTATCGTTTAAGACAAGACCCTGTAGCCTGGTGGTGGGGGAGGCGAGACAGCCTCCCCAAATTGTCTGCCCTTTCAAACTCCTACCTGGGTGTGTACAGACCTCTTGGACAATGTCTGAGAGAGTTTTCTCCTATGCAGTAGGCCTACATGCCATAAGTCAGGAGAGGTGTAGTATCTTGCCAGAGAAGGCAAATATGGTCATTTTTCTGCAAAAGAACTGCTAAAGTTTGAAGCTGGTTGGCATACCAACTCAACAACATTTATTTTGTTGTTACTTGTTAATAGTATAACTGTTATTTGTTAAATTATTGTAGTTGTGTGTTAGGTGACTTAGGTTTACTTATTATATATTTAAGTACTTTAAAACGTTAATATATTGTTAAATTTAAATAATTTTCAATAAAAAAAAAACTCCATAAAAAGCCTTTCTTTTATGTCATTTTTCAGATTCCTCAAAATGTGCCAACATTTATGACATGTTTGGGGCTGTAGTAGCTGCTTCAACATCAGCATTACCTGAAGCCGAGGAGGAGGAGAAGTGGCTGGCTATACAGAGAAGCAGAAACGGCTTCATGACAGGGAAGAAGCCGAGGAGGAGGAGAGTGACCACGACAGGGCCATGGGATATGAAGGTAAATATGGTGCAAAACGTGAGAGCTTGTAGAATACAATGTGAGAACTTGCAGAACAAAAAAATTGAACTTGTATGTTAAAATTTGCACTTGTAAAATAAAAATTTGCACTTGTAAAAATTATTCACATTTGAAGTCACAAAAAGAAAAAAAACATGAGAGCTTGTAAAAAAAAGTCCCGCTGGAGCTCCGACTGCAGGTCGAGGTCGGCAGCGAAGCTTTCTGGCAATAATAGCGATGTTGCTCCGCTGGCCGATACCCGCTGGTGACGGTCCGTCTGCGTCTGCAGGACCTGGAGCTCACCGCCAGTGTTTCAGTTTGACTGTTAAAAAGTGTTAAGATAATTAAAAGGTATTTATTTAGAATCAGGCTGGTTGGTTACTTAGCTAACGCTAGCTTGCTATTCAACCAGGCTTCCATGCGACATAGCTAAATAAGCCGGACAGAGTTGTCCCTCATCTGGCGATAGAAACCCTGCTTTCCCCGTTCTGTTGGATCAGAGCTCCACAGCCTAAGTCCACAGGTACAAATTAGTTTTGCACCAAATGTATCGCAACAAGTGTTGCAAAAGTCGAGGCGCAGATTCGCCTCTTTGTGATGCGGGCGCGATACAGTGACAGATTCGAGGTTGTAATCACTGAGTTGTGGTTGTGATGGAAAATCAACCTGAGTAAAAAAAAGTACATGAGTAAATGTTGCATTACAAGTTTGCAGCTGTCATTGTGTTCATGCAAATATCAATCTACACATTTGTGAATATTTTTTTCTACAAGTGCAAATTTCAATTTACAAGTTCAGATTTTTTTTACATGTTTTTTTTCTTTTTGTGACTTCAAATGTGAATAATTTTTACAAGTGCAAATTTTTATTTTACAAGTGCAAATTTTTATTTTACAAGTGCACATTTTTATTTTACAAGTGAAAATTTTTATTTTACAAGTGCAAATTTTTATTTTACAAGTGCAAATTTTTATTTTACAAGTGCAAATTTTAACATACAAGTTCAATTTTTTTGTTCTGCAAGTTCTCACATTGTATTCTACAAGCTCTCACGTTTTGCACCATATTTACCTTCATAATGGGAGCGAGTGAAGAAAAGATGTAAGAGAGAGTAGAGGACGATGTGGTAAGGAGTAGGCAAATCAACAGGGACTCTCAGGAAGGGAGGGAGGCTGTGTGTGTGTGTGTGTGTGTGTGTGTGTGTGTGTGTGTGTGTGGGTGCGCGAGCGCGCGTTATGTGCGCCTCACGTCATAACGACAACAAGCCGTTTGGCTGTAACATTAAAGTTAGTGGCTGTCAGGTAACCTAACTGCTTAAGCTTACATTGAAAATGCTAGCGGTTAGCCTGTTGGGTAGCTGAAAAGTCTGTGTGATCTATAAAATCAGTGGTGATACAAGCATCAGTGTTCCTTTAATTGCTTAATTAGCTCTTTTCCAGGGCATACTACTCTTAGCTTTTTGGGAAGGGTTATGGTTATTGTATTTAGCAGACACTTTTGTCCAGCAAAATAGTAATAAAAACAATAATGACAATACAATATCAATAATAAAAAATAACAAAAATACCATAAATATACAAATCATAACTCTAAGAATGAATTAATTATATAAGTGTAAGATCAACAGATAAGTCTTGAGACTCCTCTTGAAGGATCCAAAACGATCACATGAACGCTGAACACTAGGCAACTCATATCATAGAATGCGCGCATATTTTAAGAGGACTGTCTGCAGGGAATGTGTCTGACCAATCACGGTGGGTGTGGGCCGCCTGGGCCAAAAATGCCAGGGCCAATTTTTTGTCCCAGTCCAGCCCTGGCCTCAGATAAACTTTGCTCAGAATGCGGACTGTGGATTTTGTCCCCATCACTTTTACATTGGAAGCACATTAGGAAACACTGACAGTTTCAGAGTAGAGTACATGGGGACACCTGATTATTGTTTTGAGACAGACTTGAAAAATTAGGATCCTTTGAAGGGATAAAACATGCAAAAACACAACGTATACTGCTTATAAATGGGCACTCCAACTTAGAGTTGCACTGGGACTTGAAAGAAAGCGGTTTGAATAAAAGTGGTCCGAATCAATGCAGCAAAGGCTGAATATATTTACATTAAGTTTGTAAACTGAGTCAAGCTCCAAAAATCTGCAACTTATATCCAACTGGATAACATCTCTCGTCAGACCCTCCCTGCCTGGTAAACACCCACGTCTTTTTAAACTCTACGTCCACAGTTTGCAATGCAGGCTTTCTGTTGAATATTTGATGGCTCCTAGCCCAAGTTGAGATAACCCTAATGACATCATCAGGATTATTTCTATCCGACTTTATAAAGCTTTTCCAGAGCCACGGAGGATATTATACAGCTGTTTTCTCCGGCTGAGTAGTATACCAGGTACACTGATCTTCATGTGCCCCTTAAACCAACAACCCCCTCATTTTCTGATACAAGACATTCATAAAAAGTAAGATCAGAACTCTTCCTGACGGCCTCCTGAATCAAGGATCAGTAACCTGGCATGCTAACACAAAGGCAGAGCTTTGATTTTCTTTCTTTTTTCAGATTCAACTTCCCCCTGCCTACACTGTGTGTTCCCGTGCCGGCTGCTATAATTGCTTCCATGTCTCTCAGTTGTGGTGCAGGCCATGCTGATGATGTTAGTGAGAGGTGGAGAGAGGAAAGGTTTTGGATGAGGACAGCAGAGACCAGCTGGGTGGGGTCATTTACTGGCTGTGGAGGGCCCATTCTCTCAGCTGAGAGTCTTGCACGTTGATGATGACACAGCTATGGAGACCTCTGTGTGCGCGCTGGATGAGTAAGGCTTTCCTTTGCTCATAACGTGCTATTTCCATAGCAGTCATGTCGGGCGTCCTTACGTCTCGAACAGCAACCTCCTACAGCCAATTAAAGTCACCACGCTCTTAGTATAAAAGGAATGAGGTAAATTTAGTGCATGTAAAACTCTAACAGCTTTTTGAATAGTGAAAGGCCCTCACATGTGAAATGGAGATATATTGATTTGAAACACATTGAAAGGAATTTATAAAGTATTATTTTTCCAGTAAAAAAGCTCCTTTTGATCTGTGATGTGCAGGAGCTTCTGAAGATTTTTTTTTTTCCACTTATCAACACATGTCAGTCTGATAAACCCTCAGCTAGACAGTCAAAGCCAGATCTTTTTAGGCAAACAGAATGAACTCAGTGCCCAGACTATATCCAGGTGTTTGGACGCTCCACACCCTGGCAGCAGGTGAGGAGGCTGGATTCCCCAGGTGCAATGTGGTTCCTCTGACTTCGATCTGCCAGGTGTTCCCATCTCTCTGAAAATACCTTGTGATAAGAGCAGCTGGAGGTGATGCATCTTTCTTGAGGAGCAAAAATAAAAATGCACTGACAACTGAAATGATTAACAAATACCAACTTCTTTCTCACCCCACATCACAGAGAAACAAGCTGCAACAGTAACTTCGTGAGAACAACAGCCAATTGTTTCCCACTCCTGGGATCTGGATCTTTATTCACCACATTACCACTGATCGGAGGGTGGCCTGCACTTTACTTTGATGATGTTCACCACATAAAAAAGTTTTACACTCAGATCATCTGTTAATGACCAGACGTGAGAACAGCTTCTTTCCCACTGCCATCACTCTACTGAACTGTGGATAAGTGGGGTCATCCCCACTTTGGCCATTCACCCACTTCTCTATACATTACATACTTATCATTCCAATATGCATCTTGCACACTACTTTGCACTATTTCTTTTTGCACTTTACATCCCACTTCATGTGTCTTGATATTATGTCTTATTTGTATATTTGTATTTTTGTATATTGTTGTCTCTATTGTACAGTATGTGTCTATATTTTGTCTACTGAGAGTTAACACCTACCGAAGTCAAATTCCTTATGTATGTAAGTATACTTGGCCAATAAAACTGATTCTGATTCTGAAGTGCATTGTTACAGATAAAGATAAAGATAGCCTGCAGATGAGGAAATGTAATACAAAGGTGCAGAGCTTCATCTGTGTCTTCAGTCTGTGACTGCACTCCTACTCACTCCCAGTGTCTGAGGCGAGAGTTCAGGAGACGTCTGTTCATTAGGGAGACTCAGTGATGCAACACAAAGAATTTGTGGTTTCACAGGGAGTTACGTGTACAGAAACTGTGTCTTGACCGGGCGCAGTGACATCCTGGAGTCTTATCATCAGTGTGAGATTGCTGACTCTTTCTGTGGTTTGCCTTTCGAACATACTTGACAGAGTGAATAACTGAATAACTATAAAACATGTGCATGTTCACGGAAAAATGTTGAGAGAAAACTGAAAAATTATTTTAAAGCTGCTGAAATACTTATCTGTCAGGAAAATATTCTCTCAGAAGATACATTGGGGAAGCCACAGAACATCCGTAACCTCAGAGATACACAGACTATTTAAAGGGAGTAGTTAGACTTGGGAAATACACATTTTCGCTCCCTTGCCAAAATCTTATGAGAAGATTTATATCACTCTCATGCCTCATGCCTGTGCCCTAAATATGAAGCTCAACAGTGATGGCTGGTTAGCTTAGCCTACAACAAAGAGTGGAAACAGGGGGAAGCAGCTAGCTTGTGTCTGTCCAATGGTTTCCAGTCTTGAAGCTAAGCTAACCGTCTCCTGGCTACAGATCCACACTAGCGATTTCTTTTTACTTTACCAGTGCCCCGGCGACTAGCTTTATAAGCTAATTAGCGGTTTGCGATAAAACTGGTCACATTTGATTAGCATGAAAACATATCCCAGAAAACGGTCGACTCGGTACGCGTTATTAACCCCTAGGTTCATTTTGCGCCGGATTTCTCCTTTAACGACAGGCATGAGAGTGGTATTGATCTTCTCATCAAATCAAATCAAGAAAGCGAATGTGCATATTTCCCAAAGGTTTTACTCATTTGCCCCTCCTGCCCTGTGTGCCTGGACACTTACTAAAAAGCATGCCTATGATTTGAAAGCCAAGATAAAAATCAGGGTGTGTTTCTTCCTGTTTCATTAACACAAAGAGGAAGTCACTTTGAGGTTACATCTTTTTCACATCTTGTTTAGGCCCTGGGTGGGGACTTATCTTTGGGTGACTCATCGAGGTTAATAAGGAAGCTTTTTGGTTTCATCTGGTGACCGGTGTAGGGAGTACCGCGCGTTACAAGAGTAACGCAATTACAGTAATGTATTCCTTTTTGCTGTAAGGCAGTAATATAGCACATTACTAATTACATTTCGGTAATATTATACCCGTTACAATCTCAGTACCGCGAGTTACAACACATTTTAACTTAACATTTAGAGGTGTTATTTTTTTTCATACATTTCTTCACAGGAAAAATAAAGCCGTATTATTTCCTGTTGCTGTATTCGATGGTTGAGATGACTGCAGAGACAGATACATTTGCGAGATGGATATTATTTTCAGGAGTTATTATGCTGCGTTTTAGCGAGCTGTCCCGTCACTGTTCCCGTGGTCAGAGCCAGAACCAGAGACGGTACGGACAACATCTGTGTCCCAACAGGTGACGGTACGTCAGCACGGACAGCAGTGTGTCCGTAGTCTGACAAGCCAGACCCACTTCAAGATGTCGGGTCTGGGAACTCACCATTGACAGGGCTCAATCCGAGGGGCGGGATAAATGGTTGTCTTTCAAATTCCCTCTGCACGCAATAGGATAGCGCTACAACCAGGCAGAGCAGCGAAGAAGGTAGCAGAGCTAGTTGACAGATTAAACTTTTTCCTTTTTTAAGAATGATTTCTGTGCCATTCTTTGTTCTTTTCTCAAAGAAAAGCTTAACTCCAAGTCTTCCAGAAGACCGCTGTTCCCAGCAGCAGCAGCCATAAGCCCCGCCCACCGACTCTATACACGATGTGATTGGCCTGACCGGAGTTTGGTTTTTTTCAGCTCGCAAGTCAACGGAGAGTGCCTAGACCCCCCTGGCTGCAAAATAAATTTGCTGCCACTAGGGTGCGTCTAGATTTCTAGGCTAGTGTATCGGAGCTGCTGAAAGATATAAACATGTTTAGAATTAATGTTTAGGTTTGCTGCACATAAATATCATTGCATTTTATCAGCCGTGGAAAGTACCTATGCCGTACTTCAATACAACTGTAAGGTACTTTTAATTGAGTACTTTCATTTTCTCCTACTTGTCTATTGTACGTTTTACTTCTCTATTTTTAGCTTTAGTTACTTTGCATTTTCATATTAATTATATAAAATATTACGAATAATCTATGATGTATTAAAGTGGATAAAGAGGAGACTTTATTGATCCGGTGGTGAAATTCACAAGCTACCTGCCAAGTCAAACTTCCGCTGTTATTTTGGTGAAAGTAACTCAAAAGTAATGCAAAAGTAGTGTAAAGCATTACAATTCAGAGACAGTAATATTGTAATATAACTATTTCCTCTCAAATGACAGTAATTAGTAATCTATAATGTATTACATTTTGGAAGTAACTTGCCCAACACTGCTGGTAACTGCAACCACACGCTGAGCATCAAAACATGTGAGACACACTTTTTATCCATTAAGACACATGATTTGAATGAACAGTTTTTGTTCAAAACAGCTTTATAAAAGCAACGGTAGCCTATTTAATTATCCTGTGACTTGCATAGTTACTTAAAACACTTTCCTTCAGCTGATGGCATCCAGAGAAAGTGCTGTTGTCAATGTGAGTCTGTGATTTTATTTTCCTTTTGAGGGATAAAAGAGGCTCAGACAGATTTAATGCATATACTAAAGGCTATGTAAACTGAGATGAAACAGGCAATAAAGATTATCTTAAGAGTATTGTAAAACCGCAGACTAATACAGTATATTCTGCAGGTCTTCTTTATATATATATATATATAAAATATACAGTAGCTAAAGAAATGAAGGGTCAAAGCATCCCAAAATGACAAACACAGATTCATTTAAAGGAATAGTTCGACTCCAATTCCGAAACAGGAAACCAGGCAAAACAGCTAGCCTAGCTTTGCCTGCATTTAGGTGGTTTTTCTTTTTTTTGGTTCACAAACTAGATTGAATGTGTTAATTAGTGAGCTGCTTGACACATTTTGTTACTTTTGGAAAGAGTCAGGCTAAATGTTTTCCCCGTTTCCAGTTTTTGCTATAATCTAAGATGACCAGCTGCTGGCAGCTTCATATAGATTTATAAAAGTGCGTTTCCCTAAATGTTATTCCTTTAAAAAAAAAAAAAAATTATACATTAATAATGCACATGGGCAGTGTTCGATGACTCAACCATCCAGATGAAAGACATTTGTCATGACTTCCCCCGAATCCATCTCAAAGTTTCCCCATGCTAAATTTCTAAGACTGTGGAACATTTTCCTTATTGCTTCTGGTATCTCTACCCAGACCCTGTACACTTCCTCTCTCAGAGGCTCAATTTTCCCGCAACCTTCTCCACATGCAGGAGCACTCATGCTGTTTTAAGGCACTGGGCACCCTCATTAGCACAGCATGGGCTTTAACTTCCTCTATTCTCTAATAGGGACACACCCTGCACCGACAGTGATTTAAAGCCAAGCGTTGACGGCAAGAGTTCCTAAATCTTCCACATTCATATATCACCTGTCACAATCCTGCAATCATCATTCTCCTTTCTCCCTCTTCCTTTACCCTATGTGCTCTGATTCATTATTTTCCCTTTTTCCCTAACATTTGTTCCATACACGATTTTACGAGTCGTACATTTAGGATTACCCAGACAGAGAGAAACTGGAGGATTGCTTGGTCTGATTCTAAACACGCAAGTGTACGTCACCACATAAATACAATACCGTGCCTCACAGGAGTCCACCATGATGACAAAGAAAGGATACATTAGGGTAATGAATGAGGAGCAGCTGTTGGTTCAAACCAAACAACGGTCCTTCTCTGACTCACCAGCTTTTACCCCGTAATCAGGGATAAAACAACGATTCAGGGGGGAGAAAACAGGCCTTCAGGTGATTCGACAAAGAGCGCGTTGATTCACCTGCCAGCTGCTAGTGAGGGGGTCTGACTGCTCAGGAGGGGAGGCTGTGATTAGTAAGAGGCTGGGAGATGGCCTCCCCTCACCGGGTGAGTGGCCACACTGTGCAGGAGCTTAATGAAGGGGCCCGAATGCAAAGAAAGACCTGCAGGGGTCAGAGCCTGATGTCGGTGAGAAACCACAGAACCCTCTAATCTATTGACACGTGTTTGTGTGTGTGTGTGTGTGTGTGTGTGTGTGTGTGTGTGTGTGTGTAAATCTATGATTTAGCCAAAGTTTTTTTTAAAGTGTCCGTAGATTCACTGCAGTGATGTCTAGGTTTTGTGTCTCCAATACAATAGAGGTGAATCTTTTTGTTTTTAATACTTACAGCATTGGGAAACTTACATTTATATTCCTAAACTGCACAGCAACGTCTTTTCAGAAACAGTATACCACTTAGTTGGGATAATCGCCAAAATACACTGTTAAAAGAATGGTTCGAAATTTTTTTAAATCCACTTATTCTCTTTATCACTGAAAGTTAGACAAGGAAATCAATACCACTTTCATATGTATTCTAAATACAAAGCTACAGCAAAGAAGAACGGTCAAGAAAGCAAATAATGTTGATCTATTTCTTTGAGCGCTTTGAGCACTATTTCTTTTGTTTCCAAATGATCTGTTGGCAAAACAATCTCACCTCAAGGACCAGCTTTTGATCACATCACATGTTCTTCAACAGCAGATGGAGTTTGCTCAGTCAAACTGTCTGCATGGGTAAACATGGTTTTTCATAATTGAGAGTAAACCAACCCTTTTAAAAGGGCACTTTGTCTAAATAATTTCCTTTTGAAAAGGAAAATCGCTTTAATAGTGGAACAGTTGGGAAAGAAAGATTTCAGCTAAGGATATGGATTATGGGGAATACCCATCACTCGCTGGGATGGCAGCCATGGCCTCCGCTCAGAAAAGAGTTAGCATAATATCCACTCACATATCCAAAACATCCCTGAGAAGTCTGTACCCACCTCTTAAAGATACAGTCCTCCAACACCAAATATATACAGGCAAAGATCTAATCTTAATGTTTCAACAGGCCAGGAAGAGAAGACTAATGGCATCTAATTCAAGCCTTTGTGCTCATTCCAAAACAATGACTTTTTCAGTGTTTCAACCTCAGGGGAAAAGGGGGGGCCTGTGGGAAACAGCACCAGAGGGTGAAATGAGGCGGATCGGGACATATTCTAATCATTAACCATGTAGTTTGTCTCCAGTTCACGTTACGTCGCCAAGAATATATGGCAGTTTGAACTCCTCATCTCCTCTCTCTCTCTCTCTCTCTCGCCCCCCTGGAGCTTAATCTCTGGGAGGGCGTTTAGGGTTTCTATTGAAATATTTTACCAGCTCCCAGGATGCTTTCTGACACGGGAGTCAAGTAAATCTGTCCCAAGATCACAGCGGAGTCCACTGATGTTTTTCAAGAACGCCTCATCAGTCTCAGTTAACGCTTAAAACCCCAGACAAACGAAGACCCCCGGTAACCAGATTTCTTATCGATTCCCTCGAGAGGTCGGTGGGAAAGCCATCGCATTACGGAAGTGCTGAACCATAACGTTTTCTCTGGGAGCAGCTGGGAGTGTCTGCTCATTAAAGGAAAAAGAAGGAGATCAAATTGACATTCAGCAGTGTTATGGCCTTCTAACTCTTCCCTCTTGCTGCTGCATAATCTCCCTTCTGTACCAGTTTACACAGCTCAGTGTCTCTGCGTGCCAGTACTGATGTTTTCTGAATCCTGCAGACACAATGAGGAGCAATGTCTTTTTTTTTTTTTTAGAACAGAGGCACATGTTTACTTCTGTTCTGTTCTCTGCATTTGGCACCTGGTATGCTTTTCAGTAATTTATCTGAAACTAGTGCTGTCAAACGATTAAAATATTTAATCGCGATTAATCGCATTAATGTCATAGTTAACTCGCAATTAATTGCAATTAATCGCACATTTTTATCTATTATAAATGTCCCTTGATTTCTTTTTGTCCCATTATTTTTTCTCATTTTAATGCTCTTATCAACATGGAAAAGTGGATCGGCTTGCTTTGTGCTTTTGTTGCCTGGCTTTGACAAGGGGGCGGAGAATATGCATCAGCTGTGTGCTTGGCCATCAAGTGCTATTTCAGACTGGACGTGCTGCAATGATAGCTCAGTTCACAACGACTACAAAGTTTGCTAGGCCAAAAAGAACGTTAATCTTGCGATAAAAAAATGTACGCCATTATAATGGATTTGTGTTAACACCAATACTTTACACGTTTAACTGACAGCACTATCTGAAATATAAACTTAAAAAATGACCCAGAAGGAAGAAAGAACAGTAAACAGAAACTAATCCAGTGTTCCAGAGCATTAGAGAGTTTAACCTTGCGTTAATTTGGTTGAACTGATTTGTTATCTGCTGCTGATTAACACTTAAAACTTGACATCAGCCCACAGATGCAGAGCAGATCTTAAGAAATCCAAACTATGAATGACCTCACATTTCTTTGTTTAGTCCCCAAGTCAAACGGACGAGTGTCCAGACGAGCAGTGTATTCTTAAAGGCCTCTGAGATCTTCATTCTCTCCGAGGGGATCCTCTTTCCACTAAAACCCTTGAGAGAGGCTATAAATAATCTTCTGAAGTCATCCCTGATGCGTAATTAATTTTCAGCAGTAGTTCCCTGGTGATGAAGCGCTGCAGTGTTATGACAAGCCACTCAATCAAGCCCATCACCTGTTGGACTCATGCTACGCCTGTTTTCCCAGCAGTAACCTGAGAACAGGCCCTGCTTCCCAGCACGCATTCGCACCAATGAGACAGCAGGTAAAAAATAGAGTTTGTCTATGTCGGAATTCCCTTATACATTTAGGATTGGAAACATATTCTTAAGGTATTTTTAATGGCAGTTATATTAGCAGTTAAATATATGTTATATATCTTAGATTTTAAGGTTAATTTAAGCACAGAACTCTGTAACATGTGGCTGTGTACACGGTGCAAAAGCTAGGATGTATTAAAATTATGATCCTATAAAGGGTTATCAGTGATATTTTATCTCATCACTTTAATCACTTTAATGAGAAGCAGTTAGCCAAAATACAAGATTATTCATCAGCTTCAACCTAAACTGCACCTGTAACCCTAAACGGCACATTTCCTGAGTAAACTCCACCCTTACAGATTATTCCGCAAATGGAAAGCGGCCTCCACCCTCCAACATCCCTTCCCTAAACACACACTTCTGCTTCTGCATACATGTTTCCATGACACCAAGGGCGATGAGAGAGGGAGAAAAAAAGTCATAGGCCAGCACACACACACACACACACACACAGTATGGAAAATCTTACCCACAGAGACGACATTGTTTTTACAGGTAGACCAGCGAAGCCCTTTGTTACAGGAAATGAGGGCATTTGGATAAAACAATCAAAATACAAGACCGCTACTGAAAACTGAACTACCATAAACTTGAGCACAGCCCCTACTGGGGCTGAAAATCACTGCCAGTTTTGTGCAAGCAAGAGAGAAACACCAAAAGTACTGTAGGAATATGGTAATAATTAAGGTTGAGGAGTGACTTGCTTGCCTGTCGTGATGGGGGTTAAACATTTGCCACAAGCAGGGAATTTTACATGATTCACTTAAATGTCCATTAGGGAATGGGGCGCACGGACAGGAAGTGATTCTACATCCTTTCCCAGATTTCCAAAAACACATATCCCTCTTATTCCCACCACAACTACAAGCCAAAGTCTGACCCCCACAAACATGCTATTGATCATGTGAGCCCGAGGCGACAGCAGCATCGGGATCAAGAGCAGAACAGAGCTGCAACAGCATTGTTAAAAAAGTGCATTTAGACAAAGACAATTTGAAACTCTTTGATATCCTTATTTTTTTCCTTTTCATTCTCAATCTACAGCTCTGTGAGCCTACTCAGTGTTTTGTGCTTATGCTAATATTAGCATGCTAACATGTTCACAATGACAATGCCAACATGTTGATATTTAGCAGGTAATGGTTGTCATGTTCAACATTTTAATTTAGTGTTAGAATGCCAACATTTGCCAATTGAAACTTAGAGCGGCTATAATAGACAGGGTCGCTCTTGGTGACCTACAGAAAATAATCACCCGAATATGCAACTCCCCTCAGTTTAAGAGCATTTTAGCAAGTTTAGCTCATTGTTTAGCTGTCTTACCTTCGCTGTTTTGGTTCACTTTCACGGCTCCCATAGCATCATTTTCAGGAGCAGCAGGCAGCTGTTTAAGCAAAAAAATCTCCTAAAACCAACTGTGCACTACCTGCTCAGCACCACACAGCACACGGACAGAGTTAGCGACGAGCTGGTGAACATAGTGGAGCATTTAGCCACTAAAGAGACAGATATTTCACTCAGGAGTTGGTAGAGACCAAAAACAGAGCTAAAAGAGAGAGATATTGGACTTACATTCATCAGGTGGACACAAACAAGACTCCAAAAGATTGATAATGTTGCCTCAGAACTTGATGTGTAAATAAGTAAATAAGTTTGCTAATGAGTTCCCCATATCAACTTAAAAGGTATGTCAGTGTTATTTCACAACTTGTTTCCTTTGCCCCCCGCCCCCCGAGTTACCAAAAAAATCTGTTATAAAAGTTCTGCTGAGGCTGATGGGAATGAAAGTTTTTAAGGTATTTGGTCATGAACCACATATAAGTAAACTGGACCTAGATGAGACATCAGGGTATCTCCAAAGTTATTACAATTCATCCTGAGGGCAACACAAATGTCTGTGTCACATTACATGGCAATCCATACAGTAGATGTGGATATATTTTTCTAGAAAAGTGAAAACTTTGACATGTACCCAATGTCTGGCAACCCAACTAAAACTTATTGAGAAATAGTTTGGACCAAAACAGTGGACAGCAACTATCCCTCGAGCCTCGCTGCTTGTGTGGTTAAAATGTCGTTTGGGTAGTGAGAGCATGAACTGCATTGTTATATGATATTGCAACAACATTATTTTAATGACATAATATTACCACATGAGGGGGATATCATTATTCATCCATCAGTCCCTGAACCTTGCCACTTTTGTCCAGTTAACGTCATCTGTTGTAACTATTCAGTTGCCAGTTGAGAATTTCAGAAAGACTTTTTTTTAGTAGCATTTTAGGTCTTTATTGGATAGGACAGCTTTAGCGACGAAAGGGGAGAGAGAGGGGGGAATGACATGCAGCAAACAGCCGCAGGTCGGAGTCGAACCCGCGACAGCTGCGTCGAGGACTAAGCCTCTGTAAATGGGTGCATGCTCTACCAGGTGAGCTACCCAGGCGCGCTTCAAAAAGGCAAGTAATTATGAAGAAAACCTCGAACAAGCTAAGATAGCCAACAACCAACATTTCTTACCGCTTTCAACGAATTAACAACAGCCAATTTGCAAAGACTGACTCCCATAAATTAAAGGTATCGTCAAAGCTCAAAGAGATGCAGATTCCTCTTTCTCCAGATACTTATGAAATGAAGTCACCTCTTTTATCTCCTCGGTTAAAATAGGAAACACTCACATGAGGTTACCCACTGGTTGTTGTTAAGAGGCTATGTAAGCATATAGATATTTAAACTTCCACTTCGAGCAAAGCTGGGCACACAGCCAGCTGCTTAGCTAATGGGATGGTTTTTATTACAGGACTGGAAGGAAGCAAGAACATGTTAACAATAAAAACATGCACGAAACAGAAACTTCATGCTATTTTTTTTTTTTTTAGTAACCTCCACAGTGCATGGATGTTTAGAGTCGATGTTGGGGAACTTGGATGTAGCCATGACGGACATGTCCTTGGGGACCAGCAGGCAGAGCAAGACACACCATATTTCACACAGCTGTGGACACAGCTGTTTTTCTGGTTCTGCTGGGAGTAACTTGGCTGCGCTGCCATGCATCAGTTTCCTTTTTTTGCTTGTTCAGGCAGTGCCATCTTATACCCAGAGCTTGATGACATAATATAAATCTTCTGGTTTTGGCTTCAGCGTGTTCTTTCACATTTCAAAACTGGACTGCATTCGATGCTACAGAGTCAACCATCCCAAATAAATCATATGCAACCGTTTGCTTTAAAACCTATTTTTATATCCAAACCATTTATATCAGTGAGGGTAGAGTAAATAATAGAAACACCTCTCAGTGTAACACAATGCAATTCAACAACCTCCACAATGATCATATAGTTGAATCAACATCTCTCTTAAACAGTTTGGAAAAAAAAACTGAACATCATAACCTTCATGAAGGACTGTAAATTGGCAACTGCGTGAATGTTTAGATATAGAAAAATATTAAAGCAATTGTAAAAGGATTGGTGTCTTATAACTGCATATTGTGAACAGGTCAAAGTGGAACGTCTGGCATCATTCTTTGCAAATGTTTTACCACAGCACATAAAGAGGGAGCTGCACTCTTCAGATGTTGGAAACACTCTTCGGTGACTACAGGGATCTTTGCCTCAGCACACATTATTACAGATACAAACGCTTTTTTTTTTTTTTTTTTTGAATAAAGCTGCCTCTTTCCCAGCATGGCCACCTGGAACCACAGATAACATTATTATCCTCAAAATCCAGTGATCTTTGCTACTACTTCCTGTTGACAACCCATCCCCCTTGCTCTGTGACAACAGGCAGCTTTTACTGTGAAAATCATGATAAATGGGAAAGGGAATTGCCCTTCTCTTAGTCATACATGCATCCCTGAATGCAAATCCCTGAATAAAATACAGAATAGCTTATATATAAGAAAACAAAGGCTATGACAGAGAATTTAAGAGAATATTTTTAGCATAAAGGCACCAAATATAAAGACAAGCTAGGGACATGTATTGCCATTTCACTGATGGGCCTAAAGAGAAAGTGTGAGCAGCTTTCAGTTTTGGGTTGACCTTAACGGCCCTCATTGTTTCCTTCTTCCTGCTTTCAGGGGGGGCATTTGGATCCTGTCTCTGAGCACACAGAGTGAACTTTGTGTGTCGGAGGGTCTGGATATCCCTCCTCAGTTCAGCCAGCATGTGAAGAGCACGGCAGACCAGTGAAAATACCATGAGCCGGTTTTATGAATAGTGCCATTTAAAAGGGATTGGTTTCGGTGAAGGCCTAATGATGCCATAGCGCTAAGCGTCACAGAGCGAGAGGGAAAGAGAGAGCATTCTTTCCAGGCGCTGGAGCAGCACTTTCAGACTGGTAGACTGGAGTGAGGTGGTGTGGCAACTTTCCATTTCACATACGTCACCCCTAATGCCCAGTTGCTCTCCACGGCTGTGTCCAGTCACAACAGTTAAATTAAAGCCCAGATAAAGCTGGTGATTTTGCACATCTGTCAACACGCTCTGAGATGACTGTGGGAGCCACTCTCTCCTCTGATTATGGTGGGTTTTTTTTTTAAATGTCCAAAATATTTCCACAGGCTCGTGTTGGGCTCCATCATCAGCCCTGAAGCTATCAGGCCCAGCTGAGTTCTTCCGGCCATTGGAGAGGTGAAACAATAGAAAGCCAGGGGCCGGAAAGGTTAAACAGACAATGCATAGTTCTCAGAGCTGTGGACTGCTGCCAGAATTGTTCCAAAGGTAATTTGTTTCTGCATGTTTGTGGTGTTTCTTTGTGTGTGTGTGTGTGTGTGTGTGTGTGTGTGTGTGTGTGTGTGTGTGTGTGTGTGTGTGTGTGTGTGTGTGTGTGTGTGTGTGTGTGTGTGTGGGCCTACTCTCAGACTGTTGGCTCACTGAATCGTGCCACACAGTGACTGGCACAAAAGAGAAGGGGAATTTTAATCAGGTAACTTCAAGTAAAGAAACACAGCAGCAATTTAGTATTGCACTTACCACAAAGTTGGGAAACTTTGTAAGAAACACATTAAAAGCAGAATGGTTAACGTCGAAGCAGAGATATCCAGATGTTTGGCTCCAAAAACACAGGATCCTACACTTCCCAGAATGCATATCAACAGCACCTTCCCCGCCTGATAAATGCTCATATCTTTAGACCCCCCCCCCCACACTTATTTTCGCAAGCTGAGAAGTACCCCTCAGGGTTAACAACTTTATGTGTAAAATCGGTGATGTGCCCTTTAATATAACAATACAATCGCCCTCTTTAAGATAATACCAATCTTAAAGGAATTCTCGCAATCAATGACGTGACTGTTATTCATACCGGGGTTATCAGTATTTGGTTTGCAAAGCTAGTTGAGGGGAAGTAACTGTCAGAGCAGGGAGTGAGCATCCTGCATCCCAGAGCAGAGACGTCTGAGCTGTGTGGGTCACACCGGCTAAAGGCCGCTCATGAGAAGCCGCTTCTGGCTCGGGTCGATGGGGAACAGAGGGGAGACTTTGAGTCACTTAAGCCAGCTAGCAACTTCCTGCTATTGAAGAGAAAAGGGAACACATATTTTGGCTTCTACAATCAGGTGTTGTACACAGTGAACAAAAACCGAGAGGGCCCCTATAAAACTGTGAAATAACATATTTGATTCAGAAAAAGATGATACTGGATGCCTCTGATTATGTTACTATCTCCAGTGGTACTACAGTGTAATCCTGTGGCGGTGGATAAAATGTAGTGTCTCAGATTTCAGAGTAACAACTGCAGTGAGTGAACCCAGTATGTGACACACACACACACACCTGCATGTAGAGAGGAGAGGTTGTGTTTTAGAGGAATGCACTGAGTGTATGCTGCCATCTAGTGGTCAGAGACTGTACTGCACCCAGCAGACAGTCAGTCATGACCCCCCCCCAGGATCTAAATGAGGACAAAGGCTTAACGTCTTCTCCTTTTGGAGAGGCCTTTAAGGCCACAACATATGATCTACAGACTTCACACAGGTCATTCACATCCGTTTACAGTGGATCGCTGTAATGACCAGACCCAAATGGAATCTGCGGATGTTTTCACAGTTTTCGGCGCTGATCCAGAATTGAAATCTGCAGAATTTAGCGGACTGTTTTTTCTGCTTGGCGTGGAGATGTGTTCCGTGTGGCCCTACTGATGACAAAACAAACAGATAAACACTAACTAAAATAACTATTGAATCATTTTTCAAATCAGAAACGCTAAAATATGTGAAATATAATTGCATTTGAATTCATTTATCTTCAAACTGTCATCAAGTTAAATCTATTAGATCCATAGCTAATATAGTAAAATCCCAAAAATGGATCATCATCATCATCATCATCATCATGGCTTTTGTGAATAAATGATAAATAGCATTCCCATAATTAGTCCAATCAAGGTAATAGCAAAATGTCATCAATGGCAGCTCAGCCTGTAATGTTTCCACCCCGTGTGAAATAAAGATGCATTACCTGCTAAAACCAACACAACACAAACACACAACTCTATCCTTTTAAAATCAGTGTTTTATTGTTTTTATTTTTGTATAAAAAAAAAAACCAACCTTTTTTTCCACTTTAGGCAACAGTTAGCATGAGAGTAGTTCTCACAGCTTTTAGGTGAAGTCTAGACATATCAGTCTTTTCTAACAATCGCACACCCCTTTCACACAGAGAAACACACAATCACATAGTGTACTGGAGTTAATTGGATGCAGTGGTCCCAGACCTAGGTCTATTAGTAGAAAGCCAAGGACAAAAGCTCATAATAATAGGCAGCTTTTAATCATCATCACTTTAAAGATGGTACTATGTTGAGGCAAGTCACGCGAACACACAAAAGGCCCACAATAAATCTAAAGCCTCACATTAACTACAGGAGACCGGTTTTTTTTTTTTTTTCTTCAATCTGATGGTTCAAAGCGTCATCTAATTAGGGTTGAAACCACTGCTTTGGTGCAACTCTTAAGCAGATTTATATTAAGACAATACAAAAAAAAGTAAAAAAAAAAAAGGCAAAGAAACCCAATCGGACACCTCATACACGGCAGCACATCCTGTGTTCGGCGAGCCGTCGCCAAAAGCGACAGCTGTAATTTGTAGGCAACAAAACAAAGGACTGATTTTGTGTAAGAAGAGTCGGCACACTTACGCAGATCAGTATTAATCAGACATCGCTTAAAAAAGACATTTAAAGACAGGCAATGTTATACGATTGCATTTACATACTCAATGACAAAAAAAATAAATGACTCTCCAGAATCTCCACATGAATAGTTTGCGGTGCAGAAGGCCTAGCTATTGCGTTTCTACGAGAGGCTCTGCAACACTTTTTACTTCTAAACATCAGTCATCGAGGAACAGCTCTGTGAAATCAGATTTCTCATGATGGCGGAGAGAGAGAGACAGAGAGAGAGAGAGAGAGAGAGAGAGAGAGAGAGAGAGAGAGAGAGAGAAAAAAGAAAAAAAAACAAAAACAAACTGTGAATCGTAAATATGTAACATCAGCACCTTTCAGGAATAAAATATGTATCCTCACTAATATACTCCCCCCTCCCCCTTTTCATAATACAGTACATATACATGTACACACGGATGCATACAACACTCCCTCGCTCACACAGACACGGTAATGTAAAGCGCGCACGCGCGCGCGCAAAGCGCGCGCGCACGCACGCGCGCACACACACACACACACACGCACACACACTAAAATATACAAAGTCAGTTCGTTGTCAATCTGTTTCATAAGTTAGTAACCTCACATCACTTTGTAGAACTACTTTCTTTGACTCTTCCCATGCTATATTCTTCATATGCAATCGGACTTGATTCGGAAATCATCTCTTCCTCATAATGTAGTAGAATTCATTAAAAGAGGAGAGGCCTGGGGAAGATCTATCCTGGCATGACATGACTGACCACATGGGGTTACGGCTATAGCAGTATAAAAGATCTCCTTTCACTCCAAAAAAAAACAACAACAACAACAACAACAACAAAAGAAAACAAAAGACTCAGGACTTCAAACCAACAGGATCTAATCCACAAAAGACACATTAATCAAGGAAATAATAAGGAATATCATAGGCATTGGAACTACAGGTAAACTAGAGGTTCTGTCGACAAAAATCCACTGCATTTGCACGAGCGGCGCGAGGTGAGCAAGAGCAATAACTAAGGCCCGGTGTTGGCCGCTGCTCTGTGTTGGTTTTCCTTCGTTAACAGCAGCGCCGCCAACACTGGCCCTCGGCTTCACAATGTGCGTACGGTTAAAAAATTTAAAATAAAAAGCAGCGACCTCGGCTCTGTCTTGCACATTGCAAATGCATATACAGTACACAAAAACAAGTATTTCCAGGATAATTAGGTCTGTTTTCAGCGGAGGATACTATCGGAGGCCTTTATTTGGCTTGACTACAGCACAGGTTCGCTGTAAGGGGGAGTGAGCGAGTAGGGATCTCGACTCGTGAGCTTCGGGCTCACCGCAAAACTATTTGTGTTTAGCATCGATAGCTTTGTTTTTATGTTGGTTTTTTTGATCATCACCAAACAAAAGGCTTACGTCAGCATTCCCACGTTGCGTTTTTCTGTTCGCTACGATGGGAATTAACAAAGCACTACTTGCTGTGTACTTTCCCATCGACTCCTACACACAAGTGTTACTTTTTGATTTTTTTTTTTAATGTTTTTTCCATTAAGGCCGTATTCATCACCCCTAAACTGAATTACGTACAATGTTTCCTTGTAACTGCATCCATATTACTTCTCGGGAGTAGTCTGTATGTGCTTTCAGCATTCCACACCCACACCACACCCCCCCCACCCCCTCCCTCCCCCTCAGGTCTTGTAATACTCACTTCTTATTCTCCACATAATTCAATGACAGTCACTACAAGAGATTGCAACCTGTAATAATTCTTGATAATAGCAGTGATAAATGTGAAATGTGTACATTTCTTTTCATCTTAGATGAAGCTATTGTGCAAAATATCTGCAGAGAAGCTAGAGCTAAACTTCGGGAGGCAGTGGATTGACTCCTTCCTCGGAGCACGCCTCCCGTTGGCACTGCTGCACACCAGCCGGGCTCTGCAGGGGGCTCGAGGGCCTCTCCTCCGCCACTGCCACGCAGCCCTCCGAGCGCAGGATCACATTGGTCAAAGACTTGCCCAAAATCGGCCTGCAGGGGATCTCATCATTTTTCGACTCCTCTCCTCCTCCTCCTCCTCCTCCTCCTCCTCCTCCTTCTTCTTCTTCTTTCCTTTGGCCTCCTCCTGAACCCTGTTCTCCCAGCGAGCGCTCCTCCTGTTCCGCCTCCTGCGCTCTGTGCAGGCTCTCGAAGGCCCCCGGTTGGATGGGGCCCAGCTGGTAGTAGAGCAGAGAAGTGGAGTCTTTGAGGAGGGCCGAGGGGCTCTCCTCCTGGTTGTCAGTGATGCAGAGCACTGTGGCCCCCGTGGGGAAGGGCCCCTGCAGGAGGACCTGCTCCACCCCCGGCACCCCCGCCTGCCCGGGCAGGAGGCAGAGAGGCTGCTGTGCGCCCAGCTCCGTCTGCACCGCCTCCCCCTCCGCCTCCTCGCGCTCCCGCCTCTCCTGCTCCTCGGCGCTCTGCAGGTGCAGCACGGCCGTCTCGTTCTCTCGCTCCAGGATGTCCTGCTCCGCCAGGAGATCCTGGACCTCCGCCGCCGTCTGCGCCTCGCTCTCCTCCAGCTCGGAGTCCAGGCCGGCGACGGAGGATAGGTCCGGAGACGTGGGGCAAGTGGAGGAGGGGGAGGACATGTGGTCGGATTCGGCGTACTGGTCGCCGGTCCCTTGTATCAGCACCCTCCTCTTCTCCAGGTCCAGCTTCATGATGGTGTGCAGGTAGTGAGTTCGGACGCGTAGAGGGTTGAACTCGATGCGGCCCGCCATGTTGCCGCAGCCATCCCGAGAGCAGCCACACGGGAACGACATTCGGTCCACCTGGGAATGAAAGAAGAGGTCATTTCAGTTCCAGTTTGATTTGATTTCAACAGGAGAGGCTGAACACTTTACGGACTCTTTTTATAAGTTATATAAATGTTTACAGTTAAATCCGGTTGTGGTTCCTCCTAGTCGAGTGAAAATATATTCAAAAAAAAGAGAAAGACCATTCATAAAGTTAAACACCCAAAGACCTGGATGATTCTTCTAACAAGTGTGCCACTATCATCAACAACATCAACAATACTAGGGCTGCAATGAACGATTATTTTTATTATTGATTTTCTTCTTCCATTTCTGTTATTTTCTTAATCTATAATTAATTTGCGTTTACAAAACATCAGAAAAATGTCCATCACAATTTCCTAGATTGAGACATCATCACCTCTTGTTCTTCTTGCCCCCAGTTATTACATTACATAAATGAGTTGTACGAATGGATGATGGTGTTATTGACTACTATTTGATTCACTGCATCAACGGGTTGATTTTGTTAAATTCAGCTCATTTCACCGCATTGATCAATAAAAGAGAAACTGCATTTCAAGCTCAACAAATGGCTCTGGCTGCAGCCCTGTATCATACCGTGCTTTGAATATACAGTAGCATTCACAATTCCTAACAGGAGAAAGAACTAACTGATTTATTTTACCAACTTAAATTAAACTACTGTACACATGCACAGAGGGTCCTTTTAGGTGGTTCTTTCTTTAAGGTGGAGACTTTCTTGGTGCAAATACTAATGCTACGTTTACATGCAAACGGAGATTTCAAAAATCTCCACTTTGGCCGGAGTTTTTAGAAATAATCGTTTTCTGTGATAAAAAGGAAAATATCTGGGTCTTCCCTTCGTGTAAACGGGGCCTGAAAAACAAAGTACAGACACTGTTTTTTTTAACAAATGGAAGACAGTGAGAGTGACCGGCAAGCAGAATAAAACAGCAGAGGTGCTCCAGGAACTAAATATATCTACGCAGTCATATTTTCAAACTATAAGGATAAGTCTCACTGGAATAATGAACATGTTTATTACATGGATACACAATTCTGGCTTAGATCACAGCAGATATTTTTTGACTGGTCATAGTAGGAAAGGCACAGGTGTTATTAATAACATTAGCGCTGACAGGGTGACAGTGAGCCAGGATGCACAGTACGGGGGCCCTGAAAGTCAAACGGCCGTCACGAATTTCCTTATTTATACCTGTGCTTTTTCTTCTGTGATGTCAAAGATTTCCCCTGAAAAAAGGCCACTGGGAATATAAATTGCACATGACTTCAAATGATTCAAGTATTGTAAACCGGGCACACATTTCATTGAGCAGTGAAGACTCATTCCAGCCTCAGTAAAAAAAAACTGCACAGTGGCTCCCTTCTCTCTGCACGTGCACACAGACAAGCCAACAGGCCTTACCTGGCACTTAATCCCAGCCTGGCTGCAGCCGCAGTGGCGCGGGTCGCAGTACAAGCGGCAGTCGCAGCCGCATTCCTCCCGCGAGAGGCGGATGGTTCGGAGCTCGGCTTTCTCCCGCGCATCGATGCGTGCGATGCCGGACGCTCGCAGGAGGGCTCGGCGGCGCTTTGTGGGCAGCGGCTGAAGAAAGAAGCAGTCGTCCACCTCCACCTCGTCCACGTCCAGGTCCTCATCGGATACGTCCTCCAGTGTCAGCAGGTCTGCCTGAGCGCACTCCACCGTGCCGTTCCTTGTCAGCTGTGGACGACAGTTAGTGTAGAACGGTGAGCTGGAGACAATAAGAGACTAATTCCCTATTTATAGCTCAAGAGCATGGTAGTTAAGATTGATACTTCACAAACAGCTTCATCTGTATCTTAAATCATTTCATACTGGAACTCTGAAATGGACAATGTTAGAAAAAGTACTCAGATCCTTTATTTAAGTAGTAGTAGTAAGTCCTGCTATCAAAAACCTACGTAAGTATAATAAAAGGAGTATTATCACCAAAAAGTACTTGTTCTGCAGAATATTGGCCCCCGCAACGGATTCATGATTCGTAAGCAGCATTTAACTGCTGTAGCTGGATCGAGCTTCTGATGAATATTGGAGAGTTTGACCTCTTTGCGCCATAAAGAATTATTTAAATGAAACCATTCCAAAAGATTATAAAAAAGGGAAATGTCGCTTTGGTGGACCTGCCAACAACTCAGATACACCTGGAATGTGACTACACACTGTCAAAAAGAGTAACCAGTAACTTTAAATGTAAATGTAGATACATGTAGAAGTATACACTAGCATATAAATGAAAAGTACGCGTAATTAAAAATTGTAAATGTACCCTCATGTTATATGATATTCTACATGTCAAGTGAAACAGGACACTGGGCTCATTCAAAAAAACGTTCTCTTAATCAATCAAGGGTGCATAACATTTTGTAAGACGTCATACGCAAAAGAATACTGTATACTTGACCCAAAACTAGGGATGCACCGAATACAGATTTTTGGGGTTCGGCCGAATACCGAATCCACTGGTTAAGATTCGAATCCAAAACGAATACCGAATCCTACTCCCATCCTCACAGTACACACATTAATGTGTGTAATGTACCTGAAGTTGCTGCATTTTGGCTGCTGTCTGTAGATTCCTTAATGCACAACTCGTATTCTTTCGGATGTTTCATACTCAAATGTTTTAACAGCGGTGATGTTGTGTATGGTTTAGGGTCCTCGCCACCACGAGACTAATCGGCATTGCAAATTGAACATGTAGCTCGACTTGAATCGCCTTCTTTTGACTGAAAGTACTGCCAAACAGCACTTTTTCTGCTCACAAGTTCCATTTTCCCTTTCTCACAGCCTACTGCATTGAACGCTCCCACCTACGTAACCACCTTCCTGTAATAAACGGCGGCATCATGACGTCGACCAGCGTAGCTCGCGTAGTCCAAGCGTAGGGTTCGGTGGAAACAAATTTGTAGGTTCGGCAGAAACCGAACCCCGCCAAAAAGCCCAATATTCGGCCAAATCCGAAGCCGAATCCTGGATTCGGTGCATCCCTACCCAAAACGAGGCACTTTGATTTACAAAGTCATCCCTTAAATCCAGTGATCAGTCACACAGGCTGAGATAAAGATGTGAACCCTACCTTCATCTTGCGGGCATTGAGCTTCTCTTGGCGCAGGTGCTGGCGTAAAGTGTGCCGGTGGCTCGTTTCCTGTTCTCGGGCAAACTCGCCCAGCGTGTAGTGTCTGATAGAGGAGTGGTGACGGGCCATGCCCAGGGAGCTGCCACCCTGGCTGGGCACGCTGGTGAACCCCTGCCGCCGGGGAAAGTAATACACCGTCACCACATCAAAACGTACCCGTTTTCCCCCCGGTGACGGCTTGTGCTGTCTGAGGATGGAGGTGGCTGAAGTGGAGAAAAAAGTAGGGAACGTTTGGAACTCAACGTTATACTTGAGTAATTAGATACTTTAACTAATCTAATTAACTGTTTGAGTGGGTTTTAGAGTGTATTGCCTTTAGCGTGTGTCTCCGGTTGTTCCTTACGGGTAAATGCAGTGCTGGAGGGGGGGTTGAGGCTGTCACAGCTGTCAGCGCTGTCACTGCTGGAAATGTCATCGTCGGAGTCCTTAGGTGTAGAGAATGGAGAGCTGTTGTCCACCTCTTCATATCTTCGTTTGAGGCTGAGGGACGAACCTGCCTCCATGGAAACTCGGTGTCTGAGGGCACAGAGGAGCACAGGTCCAGCCACAGACAACACACCGGGGCACCAGGAACAAAAAAGTGGGTTCTCGTGGATGATTTAAAACCCTTTCATCAACGAAAGGCAAAGTGTGGATAATGTTTGCGGCACTGTGTTATATCTGCTTGCTAATTAAACTCCTGAAAGACTAAATGCGTTTGGATAATGTGTATCTGTGTCAGTCAGATCGGCTCTCGGCACAAACACAGAAACCAAAAAAAGGTGACATCAGCTGTTTCTGTTTGGTCTCCTTTCATCTGTATTCCAGCTCCATCATTTCCTCCCTCTGCCGCCCCCCTCCCCTCCCCTCCATCTCACATCAAATCCTACTTTAAAATCATCAAGTCTAGAGACGTCACCATGGCAACTAGGCAAGCCAGTTTAAAGCGAACGGCCTTGAAGCAAATGACTGGCCATGGCTTTTTTTTTTTTAAATCTTAGTTCTGCTATAAACAGTGCAAAGGGAACTGACATTAGTGAAGGTGGCCATTCACAGCAGCGGGTTGCGGCCAAACAGGGTGAATGAAAAGCAGCATGTTATATTACATTATATTATATATATTATATGCTGAATATGAAAATGTTGAATATTCACGATGCTATTCCATAAAGACGTATGGTCATGCTTATCTTATTATATATTCCCTATGAATAAGGTACTTCTAAAAGGTAATTAATAGTTTGCTATGCAAAATCTACATCGGTAGTATGTATGAGGCACATTTTTGACTGTGTCTGGGTTAACATGCTACTGACAGCAACATGCTGCGTCTTTATTCCTTAAGGGGACAGCTCCAAATGAGCCATTTTCCAAGATCTCGAAGGGAAAATCCAGCCTGACGTGGGACTAACATGTAACATTTGTATAATATTGTTCAGTGTAGTTTGTCCTTATTCTAAATAGAGACACGGTGTAGGGATGATGTCATGTAGAGACAAATCCTGGAGCTGATCTGAGGACAGTGAATAATAAAACAACTGCTGCAGCCACGGTGATTTTTACTGGGATATGAGGACACTCCCTGTCAAAAAAAAAAGTCCTAAAATTGGATGTAATGTCTCAAACAGAAATGATGAGGCCAGAGTGTGAAACTAATCAATTCATGCCTTGATGCTTAGGGAGATGTCGTGTAGTCGGTGTTCATTGAAACAGTACACACATTGTATTTTAATGTGGATTTCCCATCTATGTTCCCCTTTGGAATTAGGGTTTTGACCTAAATTAAGACACCGGAGGAGGCTGCAAAGTCTTAACATGTTCAGTAAAGATGCCAGTGTGGTTATAGCATCAATGTGAACCATTTTCCACCAGGGGACTCCCAATATAAATAGGGCAAATGGAGCAGAGGCTGAATTTTGATAGTCTGCTCATTTCCCTTATGAAAATCAGCCTCACCCTCCTGTTCCTTTAAGGACTTAGTTGGACAGACTTGCAGTGTGCTTCCAGACAATTGGGACTACATGGTGTAGGCTATTTACCTTCCGGACAGGCGGTGTTGGTGAGGGGTTTGTTAAACTGGTGTACATGCCGCAACTGACTGCGTTGGAGAAGGTTGGATGTTATCTGTCCAACAGGCAAAGGCTCAACCGTCCTCTCTCTCCGACTCTACCCATTTTTTTTTTTACACACATAAAAAAGGCACACACAATGGCAAACCACCCGGTTAATGAAATACTAAACCCTCTTACCTGGGGCAGAATACAAGGACCCTTATTCCAACCAACTCGTAGGTCGTTTCCCTTTCCAATGTGAGCTGCACATCAATCTTTCAACGCCCTGTGAGATGCCTTTTTTAGTACAAAACCGATATCTCTGAACAGAGTATCCAGACTGCAACCGTGGGGCAATCGTAACCTAAAGTAATCGGTCTGGAAGCTTGCGTGACTGTCAATTTGCAACACTTCTATCTGACTATAGCAGGCTACTTAGGCTCCATGCTCATTGTTCTGCACACACGAAGAAAGCAGGAGCTGTCTGCTAGACCTGCGGGTTTTATTTAAATGTTGCATGCCTATCCATTTAAAGGACAGACGGCAGAAATAGGGACGTCATATGAATAGCTGCGATTTATTGCCTAACATGAATAATATAATTAGCCGAATGTCTTATCTTTCTGATAGGCTTGCGATGTAGAAATCCGCTGACATCTGTGTTCGTTTATCCTTTTTCTCGCCGGGGCGGGTTCAGTCGGCGGTGCTTACTTCGCTTTCGTCTCGCATTAACGCGGATTTTGGCTTCCTTTTTTTTTTAATCGAATGGAGTCAAAATGTTGCAAACGTAACGAGAAGACGCCTGCCTTTCTCCCCGTTCCGCCCCGGCCCCGTTTGTTACAATGTAACAATAGAGGAAGAAATTCTTCCCTGTAGCCGTATATATACTTTTTGTGACATCACAGGCATGCCTTGCGCCGGAGCATGCTGGGAAATGAAGTGATTTTTTCTTCTTCTTCTTTGTTCATATTGTGCAGACACAGACGTGCAAAATTTGTCTGGGATTTAACATAACCCTGACTCATACACAGTATGTAACATTATCATTATTGTGCCCTGTCTTTGTTAAAGCTAGTTTCCATAGCGACAAAATGCACGTCTGTAGCAGGCCTTCACATCTGTCCAGCAAAGGGAAAGGAATGTATTTAATATGAATACTTTTTTTGGGGGGGGGAGCTTAAGAACGTTTAGGATATGGTTAAAAATCTCATTATTTTATTTTTGCAAACATTTTAAAGAGACAAACAACAGATGGCAGCCAGTACATGGGTAAGTCTTTTAATAAACGCTAATGAGATGGGGCAAATATAGATATCTAAAATGACAAGCTATCATTTTCATGTAAGCAGCACAATGGACTGAACATAAACTAACTAGATCTCTTCACATGCAGCTCTGGTGTGCCCAACCGCTCCTTTTCATTACTGTTTTGAAGTATTAACATCCAAAAACAATAAAAAGAAGGGACATAAGTATGTTAAAAAAAAAAAATTGCCACATGATTCCTTGTGAAATTTAAAATTTTAAAATCTATTTACAAATAATGTTGGAAAATGGCCAAAAATAAACATGATGAAATGTTGGTGTGCTAAAAAAATAAAAATAAAAAAAGCTGATAGGGATGGGGGGCACATGGGCCAGAGACAGTTTGCTGGTGTAGCCACTGTGATCACTAACATAGACAGTGTTTCATCATCATTCAAAGTTCATAAGTAACAACCATGAGTGCCAGTGTGAGCTCTACACTAACTACAAGGATCTAACAGTGTTTGGGAATCTGCAAAACAGGCTTTTCTTTCTCAAAAGTGACAGTTCAAACCAGGAAAAGTGAAATTGTTAGCTTTTAAAAAGGAATCACAGATGTTATTGAGGACAGCTGGATGCCAAAAGTTTCCCTTGATGTCCTGATTGCTGATTTGATGTCTCTTGTGGTGCTTTGTTTGTGACCGTTTGATTGTGTTTGCTATCATGCTACCATGTTTCTTGCAGACTGCCTTGAGTGGATCCCGGTAAGGCAACCTAGCATGAAGAGGAGACATCATGCTGCTTTGCAGGCTGAAAGTCAATAACTGTCAGAGTAACTATCTCCCTTTCTGTCGTTTAGATTTTTTTTTGTTGCTTTATTTGGTTGTTGGTTTTATAAAGAGACGACAAACTGTTTCTGAAGCACAGAGCTTTGGCACACCAGATGCTCAGCTAACAAATAAACCGCGATAGCAGTTGTAGTGCTTCTAACCTCTTTCATGAGACATAAGCGACAGAGGAAAATGCAACCATTTATGGGAGACAATGGCAGGCGAGAAGGAGATTTTTCACTTCACTGTGGTAACAGTCACTCACTCAGAAGTAAG
Source organism: Perca fluviatilis (assembly GCF_010015445.1). Classification (NCBI taxonomy): domain Eukaryota; kingdom Metazoa; phylum Chordata; class Actinopteri; order Perciformes; family Percidae; genus Perca; species Perca fluviatilis. The sequence goes on from NC_053116.1 coordinate 11,465,587, forward strand.
ACAATAAGGTATAGTGAGAAGAGGGCCAGGTGATTCAGTCGCATGTTCATCCTAGCAGCCTCAAGATGTTTCTCAGGACGTCCCCACATAATCCAGGAACAGCGAGGAATATGAAGCTCTAGAGGGGCTGACTGGATCAAGTCTAAAGAAGAGAGCAATGCTTTTCTCTTGCCCAGTATTCACTTCAAGATGATATGGTAGCCGTCATTAGAGTCATCTGGAAACAAAAGAAAACATAGTTCATAAATAAACTCGCAATGATAAAGATAATCATGGTAAACATAGAAACACATAAATAATTATTTATTAATGCCACGCTTATATACCTTTCATTGTGTCCAAAACAAAACAAACTTCATCCTGAAAGTTCTGAATCATCTGTTAAAAAGAGAGTAAATGTTTAATGGAGGAGTGAAACAAGCTAATGCGGTTTATGAGCACGTTCAATGACAACTAGTCTCCATCGGTTTGTGACCGTGATGTGAAAGTGTAGCCTTGGTAAAGGCAGAGAGTAGAGGGATTACTTGCCTCGTCACTGACCAGCACATGGATGCCAGTGGGTCCCTGTTTGAAGATCTGATTGATCTGTCTGGGTGAGATGTTGAAGAGCTGAGCGATCTTCTCTGTCAGCTCAGCAGCTGTGAGCTCCTCCAGGTAAATGGCGTGATATACTGAATGATAAAGGCAAGCACGAAAACAAAAATTAAAAATTTTCACCTGCCATTTCTAGACAGTAAAATCTGTACTTAAAGTGAAAGCCTACCGGGACCTCTGAAGTAGCCTAGAAATCTAGACGCACCCTAGCGTCAGCGAATATAATTTGCAGCCAGGGTTCATCTAGCAACTGTCCGTTGGCCTGCGAGCTGGAAAAACCAAACTCTAGTCAGGCCAATCACATAGTGTATAGAGTCGGTGGGCGGGCTTAACATAAGGACGGCAGACTTGCGACGGCTCCGCATGAATTCCCTGCTACTTGAAAACAAAGAAGATGGCTGCTGCTGCTGGCGAACAGCAGCCTTTCGAATCAGCTTTGGCCACGACTCTAGAAGACTTGGACTTAAGCACAGAAATCATTCTTAAAAAAGGAATGATGTGTTCAGAGTTTTGCCGACCGGATAAGGCAAAAGTTTAATCTATCAACTAGCTCTGCTACCTTCTTCGTTGCTCTGCCTGGTTGTAGTGCAATCCTACTGTGTGCAGAGGGAATTTGAAAGACAACCGTTTATCCCACCTCTCGGATTGAGCCCCGCCAATGGTGAGTTCCCAGACCAGACATCTTGAAGTGGGTCTGGCTTGTCAGGCTACCTCTGAAGTTCACTAATTAAAGGGACACTTCACCGATTTAGCATTAAGCTTTGTATCAGTAGAAACCTGGTAGTATTTTTGAATGACAGTGCTTCCCTCCCTCATGTCCCCCTGAGAGGGGAGATCTCTGTATTGTGGGTCTGGAAAAAAGCCTCAGATGACGCAAAATGACAATTTTTGCGTCATCTGAGGCTTTTTTATTAGGAGCCACTTCCGCATAGCCCATAGGGGGTTGGACTGTCGGCTTTTTCCGGAGATTGCCAAGGAAAAAACGAGTGTCAGCCATCTTGAATCCTCGCTTAGCTTCTCAGCAGGAGCAGAAACTGTTCATCCCGAAGGAAATTTTAGAACAACAATTTTGTGCATTCAAACTACCGCACACATGTACCACCGGGATACATTGGTACAGATCGGAGAATATGCAGGACACTTTATTACAGACGCAATACTCCACACACTACGCGAGCTTCGCCTGCATGGAGACCAGCGGTGGTGCTCGATGGCTCTGGCCGGTAAAGAGACCTCATAAGCGGGGAGCGTTGAACAAGTGTGCCGGTGGAAAGCTAACGCTAGCTGGGCACCTGTTCCACCAATCCTGCTTGCAAGTGTCCACTCATTAAACAAACTGGACTACATCCAACTTCAACGAAACTCCCAACGTGAGTTCAGAGGCTGCTGTGTTTTTGTTGTTGGAAATATTGCTGTGGACAATCCAGCCTGCTGCTCTGTCACCGGGTAAGACTAGCTAGTGGAGGTGGGCTGTGTTACCACGGATAGCCTGTTGCAGAAATGGGGTGATTTGTATCCAACTAACTGCCAACTGCTGGTGGAGTTTGTGACTGTAAAATGCCGACCATTCTACATCCCATGCAAATTTACGGTTGTGTTTATACTCAATGTTTATACCACAGCCCACCAAGAGCTAATGCTAGTAGCTATGTGTTAGCCTTCTTTTATTACATGGCTTGGTTGAATTCTAATGTAGAATGCGGTCTGTTATTTTCTTGATAACAGACCGCTGCTAAGGATAACACACCGTTGCCATGGACACAGTTCTGTTCACTCTGGAGCTATCAATCAATCCGCTGAAAGAAGTCCGGATAATGTATCAGCTGTGGCAAAAAAGTATATATTTTAAATGTGTAACACCACTTGAAACGTTTTTTCGTGTATATGGTTGAAATGCCAATAAAACACACTTGTTGAGTTGATCGCCTCACTGTCTGTCTGTAAAGGGTAGGCGTGGCTTGGGAGTAGACACTAAAGCAGCAAAGCAAGTGCATTCTGGGATTTGGTGTCTTTCATCCACATGAGCCAAAAACACATTTTCTGGCTTTTCTTGGCCTAGAAGCCACCAATTTCTAAAAAAAATTCACATTTCTACTACATAAGTGACCCAATTTAAATATATATATTCATCTTTCCAATGGTGAAATATTCCTTTAACACATTACCTTCTCGGTTTAGTCCGTATTAAAACCAAGATATAAAAACGTCAGTTTTACAAGAAGCTGCCAAACTATTTCTGAGCCTGGCGCCTTGGGCCGCTCTTACTTTTCTTTTTTCATTCCAATGTTTGATCTTATGGTACGGTGATTGTGGGATTTAGAGGTGTGCCTTCTAGCTTCTCAAACTCTCAGGCATCCTGTACTGAATTCAAAATTGAATTTATGCTTTTGCTATAACAAAACATGCTTGAACATGAACATGCACTGACCAAAGAAAGTGTTGGCGGCGGCATCTCCGTTTTCATGCTTCGGTTGCTGCTCCCGTGCCTGCTGAGACTCCTGGCAAACGTAAATGGTCAGCCTCGGGCGAACCACCCTGTAAACGGCATCCACAGAGAGGAAATAACAATATGTCCATACGTGTGTGAAGCCTTTCTTACGATACATCAGGTGTATGACACATTATAAGATGGGATTCTGCGATTGTGTCTCTGTGTCCCAAACCAGCAGCGGCAGATGACCGCCCACCAAGAGCCCGGGTCTGTCTGAGATTTCTCCCTAAAAAGGAAGTTTTTCCTCACCCCTGGTGCACCAAATGCTTGCTCTTGGGAAATTGTTGGGTCTCTGTAAATCATAGTGTGGTCTAGACCTACTCTATCTGTAAAGTATCCTGAGATAACTTCTGTTGTGATTTGACACTATAAATAAAATTGAATTGATTAAAGAAGACCCACCGTCCTTTCAGTGCATTGAAGAGTCTTATACCATCAGCTGGCCCACAGATCTGAATGACATCCTCCCTGGTCAGCTTCAACAGGTCTGCCCCTGGTACACAAAACACAAGACCTTGCTTAAGAAAAGGTTCGACTCCGACCTGCGGTCCTTTGCTGCATGTCATTTCCCCTCTCTCTCTCTTCCCTTTCACATCTTCAGCTGTCCTATATAATAAAGGCCTAAAATGCCCAAAAAAAGAATCTGGTGTGCTTGGTGTCATATAGAGTTGAGGTCCCCCTTTTGTCACCCTGCGCACTCTTAACAAAACCAGATCTCTTGTCTACAGTTGTTTTTTTTTTTTTTACATGGAATATGTAACATTGCTGGTTTCTAACATATATCTGATAAGTAAGTAATGACTTAGTAATTGTGAACTGTTATTGACTAATCGGACATGACAAGAACATCCATAGCAACGTAACACAGGCTCATTCACAGTGTTTTGTTAGACCTTTTTTTTTTTTTTTCCTGAGTCTTAAAGAATAATTAAGAGATCATTTTTAAAGTGCTCTGTAAAAGGCCAAATGGCATTTCATTTCTCTTTGCATGTTTTACCTTACACTAATCACACAGCACTGAATTCCGTCTTGTGCCATGTTGAAAGTGACACAGAAACTTTACTAGGTTCAATTACTGTTGTGACATTCACGTAAAAGCGTTTATTCAGACATGAGACCCACACGTTCAATTACAATGACATTTACATAACAAGGTGCACGTCTGAAGGAGGCTTATTTCTACTCATATTCCTGTCTCTTTACTCTCTAAAATGTTACAAATGACCAGAGCCCACGAGGGCTTCAGTCAAGCTTTTTTTGTGACAGTCACAAGTGACACAAGTGATACTAAAAAGAATGGGTGTTTAACTTTTATTTATTCAAGAGCCACATTACCTGAGAAGTTGGTGAAGAGCCGACAGAAGGGTGAGAAGCGGTTTCTTAAAAGCCACTGTTGTGCATCCTGTGGCGTTGCTGTGGGTAACAAATTCTGTAGGAGGGAAACACAAAGACAGAATCCAGAATGAAACACTTCATTCTCGAAGAGCATCTCAGAGCTTGCTTGTAGCAGTCACGAGTGAAATTACTGGCATTTTCTAAAACGTCCTCATGCCATACAGGATACTGTATGTCCTATACTTGAGAAAACACTGAAAAATCGTCATCTGTCCAAATATATACAGCGTGTACAGCATGAAATATACTGGTCCTGTTTCAAGGCTAAATAATAGAAGCATTGAATCATGGGCTGGTTCCCTGTAACGCATAGAAAAGATAAAATATATTTTTATATTTTTCATTATTAAATGCTTTTATCCACACCTTGAGGTTCATTTGTTTGTTTTCAAAGTGCCGGGAGGCAGAGCTTTAACATCCAGATGTCAGCTTTGCATTTGTCAACATTAATATTCATGTGCAGTAGTTCAGGGAGGCAGGAGGTAGCCAGGCAGGGAATCCAGAATGCGGAAATGCACTTGTACTTACATCTGCTACCTGAACGACAGGCTCAGGCTGATGGGTTGGCGATCCATTCCTAAAAAGGATGAAAAATTTACCATGTTAGAAGCCTGGAAGAATACAGAGACCCACATTAAGCAGAATTTAAACATCATGCATGTTCCTCACTAACCAAAACCACACAGCTACTATGTGGATTTTATGATAAAATCAATTCAACCACCATTAATCATGAATCATTGACAGAATGTATACCCTTCCGCAACTGGGAAGCTGTTGTGTGTGCTTGTGCTGAAGCCAGGAGATGGGGAGTTGCTCACATATGTGACCTCAGGCCAGGGACAGCACTGCAAAAGAACACTTGTGTTATTGTGGCACCTCAGATTTACATTTCTGCTGTCAACAGTTATAAGCTGCAGCTTTCCCGTACATTTAAGTTCTGTTTGTGTGTCATCCACAACTGTATTTCCTAGTTTTAAATAATTTGCTGAAATTTGAGCCAAAGTTCATTAATTCATTAGATGGACAATTGATTATTTAATTTATTTAATTTCTAATCAACTATTTGTAACCGCTTGTGTAATCGATTCTATTGTTTGTTGCAATAAAAACCTGCCAATCATTCTCTGATTACAGCTTCGGAATGTGAGGATGTGCTGCTTCTCTCTGTATTATGTCACTGTAAAGTGAACGTCCACACAGCATTCCGGGATGGGAAAAAAAAAAAGTGCTTTGGTTTATTGCCATTTCTTTGAACCAATCACAATCGTCATGGGCGGCACTAACGCCGCACAGAGCAACAGTGCCTCTGCAACATAGCCTCGGAAAGGAACTTGTGTTGGTGGAACATGTGGACATTCAAAAGTTGTTTTTGTCGTGCGACAGAAAACTCAGATTGGACAGATAGTCTAGCTAGCTGTCTGGATTTACTCTGCAGAGATCTGAGGAGCAGTTAACCATAGTCCTCAACGGACATCCGGCCTAAAAAGAGTGACATTAGCCGGAATTTCCTGCGGCACCGGAGCAAATACGGAAGTGGAATGTCGTGTATATAGACAAGTGATATGCTAACCTCTGTCAGGATTGTGGTTTTATAGGAGGGCTGGTACTTTTCCTTTTCCTGTGGCGCCTTCTTCTCCATCTTCTCTCTGTCAGTCTTCTGCTTTCTGTCTGCACCTTTAGGCTGAAACAGGTCATGTGTGAGTTATTTAGGTGGTGGTCATAAATAATAAGTGTGTGCAGTACATAAATGGTTTTTTCCCCCCCCTTCTCTTTCTCCTCACCTTGAAGACTTTGACCTGACAGGAGGCAGAGTGGAGGTGTTCTGTGTACTCTTCATTCTCATTCTCTTTAAACGTGTCGATCTGGATCCGAAAAGGCACCCCCTTTTCTCCTCCATGCTTGCGCATTGTGAATTCTGTGCTGATGCAGTGTACCTAAAAAGGAAAAAAGGAATATAAAATGTGAATCTGTGCAGGAATGATGACATAAGATAAAACTTAGGTCAGTTAAATCAATAAATAAACAGATCTTGGATAACCTGTTGTATTAGTGATTACTGCCTACAGAATGACATTCATGCCTCAGATTACTGATGTTGCTTCTTTTTTTTTATGATTGAAAGTAATTCAGGAAAACAAAAGTGTTGTCCGTCATGCTACCTGGATAAAAACTGAGGTTCTTTTTGATGGGTCCCAAAGGAACTCCACAGTGTTAAGCTGAGTAGGGTTAGCCCTGGGGTCGATTATGCCGACGGACATGGGGATATCTGCAATGGATCAATGTAAAACAAGCCGTTATCAAAAGAGTACTTAATGGACACCATCTTCTCCAGAATATCACCATTGTCACCTAAACCTTGTACTTATAGCTCAGGCTAACAGTCAATATCCTGGATTCAACCAAAAACTACTGGATGGTTAATATGCATACAAGACTGCACAGCAACATTCTTTCCACACACAAATCAAATATGTATGTATAAGACCCAGAACCTTCGGGAGCCATCAAAGCAGACCGGCCATTTTTTATTCAGTGCTCACCCAGGTCGAGGATGCGATCCCCGGGCCTGTTCCAGCGCCAGCCCTCCAGCTGCTGGTGTTCTGTGTACTGAAGTCGTCGGTCATGAAACACCACACGGATGATGCTCTGAAATTCAAAGAGATTAATTCAAGGCAGATCTTAATGCTATTGAAGCTAACATGTTTATTGTGGTTTTTCCCGGCAGACCTGTGCAAATATATTGTAATATATGTTAGGGCTGCACGATATGAGGAAAATGTGCGATAACGTTGTCCACTATTGCGATAACAATATTACTTGTGATAAATAAACAGATATTAAAGCATGTACTCAGTTCTGCTGCTCTCAGTAATCTTTTCAAATACAACACAGTGCTTGTTGAATTCAAAACAAATCATTTCCAACATTATTTTATTGAACAAATTGAACATTGAATTGAATATAAAAGGCACCACTTAAAAAAGAATGAGTTACATTTTAATGTGCACTTTTCTGATATTTTCTTTCAACTAAGAAAAAAATCGATTTTGTGTCTATTGCGATATGTCGCAGCGTTTCATGATGTGTATATTGCGCCAGTTGATATTGCGACGACGACTAAAAAAAACTGATATATTGTGCAGCCCTTATTTATGTGTGTGAACTGGCATGTCTGGATCTTACCTTCACCATTTTATCAGTGATTTCCGGAAGTTCACCAATTTTCCGATTGTCAAGCATTCTAATTTCATAGGACTGCCCTGTAATGACAAGTCCACATAGTGAATAAAAAGTGGGGTGTGGTCCTAAATATTTTTAAATATTATATTATAAATATTTAAAAGACAGTGATGACTTTAAGACACTGTTGCAGGCTACGTTTTAAAGCTAGAGTGAAGATAAAGGTATATGAAACTACACTCCCTAAGGCATCCACTGGTCATGTTAGCTCATTGCAAAGGGGGGCTTAATAACACTCCAAAGTTAGGCTAAATTTTGGCAAGGGAAAAACTGGCATGGCCATTTGCAGGATGTTTGGCTTTAGGAATACCGTCTCTGCACCTCACCCTCTGCACTAAAGCACGCGTACAATTTTTTCTGGTCACTCAATACTCTAGAGTTGCCCTTTATTATGTTGACCGCTGTAGTGTGTTCATGTTAAATAAAAAGTACATTATTATGCATCTGCTTTTGGGGTCAATTCTTAATGTCAACATTAATATTTCAACTAATGCACCAGGTTAGAGGGTTCCAAGTACAATTTACAACATTAGTTATCTGAGAATCTCTTTCATATTGAAACTAAATTTGTATTTTAACTGAAATATCCGATAATCAAAACGATTTACGATCGAATTGGGACCTTGTGAATCGGAAAATCAGTGGCGATACCCAGCACTAATAAAAAGATCTCAATAAACATTCACAGTTCATATCCAACCTTTGTAGTCGTACTAATCACAATAATATAAAACATGATTTTTTCTACATCCTTGTTTAGTTATTTATATCACATACAAGAGTAATGTTGCCCATGGTAACACCATGACTATAAAGCCAATTCTGCAGTACCACATAACCATAGATAAAGATGATACATCACAATATCTGTGTAACTGCAAATAACAGGCTGAATTGCCAGAAAAAAATTGTATCACTATATTGGTGCCAGTGTATCAGAAACACAACCCCACAGACCATATTGCAATATATTTCCATTTTAACCCCCACGTCTATAAAGATTTACAGTCATCCAGGTAATGAAATATCTTGAATAACTAGTCTAAAAAGGTAACTGAATTTGCTTTCAGTTGTTCCTGACATCAAGTTTACACAAATCTGGACAGAAGTGTGGCTGGGCTCCTGATGCTGACCTTGGTTGAGGTAGGTGAGGGTTTCATCGTGCAGTTTAACTGCCGGCGAGGTAGCTGCACACAGAACATACTGAAAGGGAAGGATCTTGTTGTCGCTGTCTGGAGGCAGGTTGGACTCCTCCTGTTTGAAGATGGGGAGGGCAAGCACATCGCTGGAGAACAGAGACAAAAGAACAGCGCTGTTAATAAGCTGCCAAAGCCTGATCACTGTGGGACACACTCATTATTTCATTTTTTATTAAACAAGTCTACAGAAGATTTAAATTGACATTTAACTGTTCAAGCTCATTACTTTCAACCTCACAATAAATTGAAAGTTAAGTGGGTTAAGTCAAATGGAGAGTCTTACCCAACACTTGAGGCTGAATGACGGGTTAGTGTGTTTGTCAGCTTTGCAGTTCATTAATTATAATGGAGGCAACTACTAAATACCAAGGTATCCAGTGAGTATTTCCTCTCAACAGAAAAATTTCAGGAACAAGCGGTACCGGCTTTGCAGTTTGTACTGTAGCATTTAACAGAGCACTTAGCCAGCCAGGAAAGGGCAAAAAAAGAGAGGCATTTTCCTCCAGCAAGTGTTCAAGGCTGCAAAACTTAAAAGGGTTTCACATGATTCCCATCATGAAAAACTGAGCACAAGAATCATATCTATTTGGACTTTAAACTCTTGATTATGTATGTATGTATTTATGTATGTATGTATGTATGTATGTATGTATGTATGTATGTATGTATGTATGTATGTATGTATGTATGTATGTGTGTGTGTGTGTGTGTGTGTGTGTGTGTGTGTGTGTGTGTGTGTGTGTGTGTGTGTGTGTGTGTGTGTGTGTGTGTGTGTGGTCTGAATGCACTGCATGTGAAGGAATTCACATGCAGTGCATTCAGACCTCATTTTTTCACATTGTTATGTTGCAGTCTTATGCAAAAAAATCTTTAAATAGATGATTGGTTTCTCATTATTCTACATTCAATAAATAATAATGACAAAGCGAAAACTGGATACGATTTTTTTTAGCAAATGGATTAAAAAGATAGAACTAATATATCAGACTGACATAAGTATTCAGACCCTAACTCAGTACTTAGTTGGAGCAAATTTGGCAGCAATTACAGCCTCAAGTCTTCTTGGGTATGACACCAAAAGCTCTGCACACCTTGATTGGAGCATATTTAAAAAAACGGATATCTTTGTCACAGCACGATGTTGCCACCACCACGTTTCACCGATGGGATGGTAATGCGCTTGTGGTGAGCGGTGCCTGGTGTCCTCCAGACATGATGCTTAGAATTGAGGCCAAACTTTTCAGTCTTGGCTTCATAAAACCAGAAGAATCTCAAGCAGGCTTTCACTGATGAAAGGCTTCCAAATGGCCAATCTGCCAAAAAACCCAGATCGGTGAAGTGTTGCAATGATAGTTATCCATCTGAAACTCTCTCCTATTTTCACACAGGATCTCAGCCAGAGTGACCATCAGGGTCTTTGTCCCCTCTCTTACCAAGGCCCTTCTCCCCCGATTGATCAATTGAAAGTACCACAGATGGACTTCAATCAAGGTGAAGAAACATCTCAAAAGATGATCAAGAGATATGGGAGGCACCTAAGCTAAATATCTAGTGTCATATCAAATGGTATGAATACTTGTGTCAATGGGATATTTTAGTTTTTTCTTCTTTATAAATTTGCAAAAAATTCTAAAATCCTGTTTTCGCTTCGTCATTACTTAAACAATGTTAGCATATGGCTGCAACATAACAGAATGGGGGGGAAAGTGAAGGGGTTTGAATACTTTTTTGAATGCAATGTATGTATGAATTCAAAGTGCAAAGACATTTCTCTGCTCAAACTGCACACTGATGTCTACACAAAGCATATCTGAGAGAAAAATATGAAACACTGCACATTAATAAAAACCCATCTGATTAGACAGAAACCTTTGATCCCTCATCTTAAAAATATACCAAATACCTTTGTATATAATCTTCAATCTATTTCAAATAATAGTGCTAGTGTTCAGCAAATTATGGGATTTTGAAAACAACTATGAGAAACAAACCACAAAGCAAGTTATACTGTAAGTGAACTACAAAGCAACGGTCATAAAACCACACTGTTAAAGCAGAGGTCAAGTGAAAACACACACTGCTGACATTTAAATCTCAAGCAGGTGACAGTTTCACTAACTTTAGAAAGTGACAACTGAAGAAGGCATCACTTTGCCATTACTGTCACTGTGTACACCAATTAGGTATATGTGCAGTTACGTGTCCCAAATTCCCCATACAATGTCCTTAATTAATTATGAACCTGCTAAACCAGCTGTGCTACCCTAACCCTAACCTGTCTCAAATAAGACCCTCAGCATTTGGGAAATAATTTGGGACACTAAACTGCATGTATACCAACCAATTAAGCCCACTAAATAAAACAAAAATATATTTTTTTATATCAATTTTAAACAGGTTTGACTTGTATTTAAAGAAGTCACAAATCACATGACAATATTTGGGTAAAAAAATCTAAGTGTAGCACTAGCTGCAAGAAGACAATGCACAAGCACCCGTATAAATCTCATACAGTACCTCATGCTGTATGCCCCAGCTCCAAGCTCCTGCCCAATGCCCGACAGACTGGCATCAAAGTCCTGGACCAGTCCGGACTCAATCACTTCATCAGTGAGAGGTAATTTCAGAGCCCACGCCATGGTGACGATATGGAGTTCTCACAGAGTGCAGTTCCGTTTCAAACTTGCGCAAAGCTTTCCCACAGCCTTCCAATCTTTAATGGAGAAAGTGAAAGAAGACGTTTGTTATCACTGAACGTAACTCCAACTTTAAAACGGTTAGAACAACGTAACGTGTGGATGTTTTATTCGGAGGACATATTCAAAATAAACGAGATTAAAGGGTCAAATTAGCATTAGTTTGTGGAATTGACAGTAACAGGTTGTCATGCTGAAAAATGCAGAGCTCCTCCTGATGTTAAACGTTATATGCACGTGTTATGCAGCCGTGCACTTATGTTCTGTGAAGATAAAAATAACTTGTGTTGAGCCACATTCTTTTTAGTTGTTACTCTTTTTTTATTTAGGTAGATAACGTAATAAAACAGAAGAAACCTAATACAACTGAAGAAACGTATCATACCTTTGAGTGAGAGTGCAGCTAACACTGCGACAGTTTCATGCCATCATGTCGCGCTCCTTCGCCCCAGCACTAGAACAAACATGACGAGCTAACCTGCTACAAGCTCGTACAGCTTGCTTGCCAGCTAGCTTAGCAAGGATACAGCTAGTTATTCTTTGCCTCACTTATGAGGGATTCACGGGAACAATGTATTCCTGGTAAACGTATATATTCCACGAAACATATTTAAATTAGTTCAGGCTCCTAAATATATGTAATAAAATATGTCCTGCTTTTGTTTGTTTATCTAGCTTCATCAGGAAGAAAAAAAAAGCTTCCGTAACTTCCGTTTCTTCTTGGTCTTTTTCTTCTTTTAGGTTCCCTTTAGTGTAGAAGCGTCAGAGCCGTAATGGCTGCCCCACCCCCCACAGGTCAAGGTTTGAACTACATTCTTACATACAGTCTTCTTTTTTTCTTCTTCTTCTTTATTCATTCATTCAAGAATACAAATATACAAACAAACAAGGCATATAACAAATCAACTTCAAAAATAGAGCTTTTGCCTCGGGTCGAGCATATAAACAAAACCTAGGAGCTTATACATAACAAATCAACAAAAAGAATAAAATAAAATAAGAGAAAGTAAATAGAAGGGACTATCTCAAATTAAGTTAAGAGTTTCAAGTAAATAAATTAATTCAAGGCTTTTTTTTTTTTTATCCTTAACCCGTTCCAATGACTTACTCAAAATATTTAACTAATTCTTCGCCGGAAGCTGCCGTGACCTAACCACACACACAGAACGTGGAAGCATGTGGCTGTTTGCCAGAAGACACATTTTGTTTCAAAAGAAGCTGGATGCAGGAAGAAAAACACCGCTGGCTAAACTATTTAAAAATGGCGGGTTTGTTCAGGACACCCGTTCTCTCAGTTCTCTCACAGTTTTTTTTTTACAACTGCTTACACACAAAATCTTTTCATGTCACACGATTTTTGAAACCTCTCACTCAAAGTGCAAAACTACACACCAAATCTCCAAAACCATTAGCTATTTCTCAGCCTTTCACTCAGTTTTCAATTGCATAAAACACTTTTTTCAAAACACTACACACAATTCTCTATGTAAGACCTTATACAGCCTATGCGTAAGACACAAAAATCTAACAGGAAGTGACTTGCTTTCCTTTTCCAAACAACCAATCAAAATGCTACACTTATTCACCAGGTCACACACACACTCCTCACATGTGCAAACACATTATGCTTAACTGAACACTAACCAATCACTGCTTTAGTATAGGCCTATACATAGGTCAAAGGTCAGATTACCTGTTTTGAACAATGGATGCCAACAATAGACAGAGAGCAAAGGAGAGGAGGAGGTAGAGACAGGGGACGACAACGAGGAGGAGGAGGAGGAGAGAAGAAGAGAAAGAAGGAGAGCCATCTCTGATGAGATCAGGGCCACATTTATTCATCATGTGATCAACCACAGATTGACCATGAGAGAAGCCCATCTTTACAGTGGCGTCCATACTTCAAACCTTCAGAAATGAGAACAGGTATGCAACTATCTATTTCAGCATTAGAAGTCAATCAGACTTTGTTTTGCATAAAATATCCCCACACCCCCGCCCGACACATAAGCATGCGTGTGCATGCACACACACAAGCATAAAATATACAAAGTCAGGTCATTGTCAATCTGTTTCATAAGTTAGTAACATCACACACACACACACACACACACACACACACACATTCTTTACTCTAAAAATGATACCTTTGGTTTACATGTTTGTAGTTTTGTTTTCTTGTTTCATGCTACTCTATACAACATTGTACTACTCTTAAAAACGTAATATTTTGCCCAATAAATATTTTCTGTTTTACTTTAACATTTCATTGTTGTTTACAGTGAACTTTTCAACCCCTCTCAGCAGACTACTTTCTCTCTAGAACATTGTAAATGTAGATATAGGACTATGAAAGACAAAAGAGCTTTAGATTTAGAAAAACAGTGTGTACATGGTATATCCAAAAGTGTAGCCTACTATTCTGAAAAAAACGTTTTTGCCATTTGATGCAAATGCTTCATTTTGAGATGTGTGTGTGTTTATGAGATTTATTGGGAATTGTGTGTAGAGTTTTGAAAAAAGGAGACAAAGTTTTTGAAAACGTGTGTAAGCAGTTGGAAAAAACTGTAATACATCCATGGGACACCCCCGTCTGTTGCTAGCAATGATGACGCAGTGATTTGTGACAATTCTCTCCGACCAATCAGTAGTCTGCAGGTTTTTACATCACTTTTTGCCTCAGCTCGCTTGGAACCTCCACGGAGGTTAAACTAAATAAATAAATAAATACATAATAATAATAATAATAATAATAATAATAATAATAAGATAATTTATACTTTATTAATCCTGCAAGGGAAATTACAAGTAGGCTTCCGTGAGTGTTTTTCTTCTAACGTTAGTTAGTTGAAGCTAAAGTCTGTAATAAACTAAGTAACTAAAACACTCAATGTGTCTTTGAAACAAAACAATTTTAGCATAAACTCTTTTCTATTAAATCAGAGTTTCAGTCTGCAGTTTCAAACTGTAGTTTTCATATTTTCCATCAGATGGAGACATGACACAGCTCTGCTGTCTTTAAAAAGCATCTAAATCAATGTTTCTGCTAATCACATTTCACAGACACAGTGGTGGGATGTAACTAAGTACATTTACTCCAGTACTGTACTTAAGTCCAAATGTTGAGGTACTTGAACTTTGCTTGAGTCTTTTCTTTTCATGCCACTTTCTACTTCTACTCAGCTACAGTTCAGAGAGAAATATTGTACTTTTTACTTCACTACATTCATCTGACAGCTTTAGTTACTAGTTACTTTACACATTAAGATTTCTGCACACAAAACACACACAAACACACACACGACAAAAAATCCTAAGAGCGGAGTTCCAAGCCATCTTCTCTCCCTGTGGTATTAAAGAGGAAACCCAGACAATGATTGGAGGAAAACTGAATCAATATCGGCCTGGCGATGTAATATGCGACGCAATACAACATGCTGCAGACTGAAGCTGTGGGCTGCCACCTTGAGGTGATTGATTTAGTTTGTGCATTATATTTTTTTCACCAATCAAAAGTAAGCATTATTTCAGTAGTGATGTGTCACATGTTTTTCTTCTGGCAATCTACAGCAGATTCAGATTTTTTTTTTTTTTAAAGCAATGCTTTATTGTCATGTATGCAAAGGGAACTTCTACTTCATTGCACTATACAATCCTGCTGTCCTCCCTGATTGCTATCCATAGACAATAAATAGTTCAAAGTATAAAAAAAAAGAGGTAAAATGGGAAAATATGATGGATGGTTGGTTAACTAACAACAATTTCTTGTACAATTTCTTTTGCTGTATTTTATGTGTGTTTTTTTACTTCATTGATTGAGACGTATTGCCATTCCATTTCAAACACAACACAATTTGGTTTGGCAGCAATCCACTCCACTTAAATAGTCATAATTACATACATTGCACACATACTTATACAAAAAATTAAATACTTAGTTTCCCTTTCACCAGAAGTAAGTCATAATTATTTCTAGATAAAAACATGGAAAAGGTTTAGGTCTATTATGCTAACTGTTAAAGGGGATATTAAATACGTTTTGCAGATTATGTTCACTATAATCATCTTGTGACTTTGCAAATACTTTTAATAAACATGTCTCATCATGTTGATGCTGCTGGCTAATTTCTGATTTAAGCTGTGTAACTGATCCTCTGCAGAACTCTACCAACATCAAACATTATTCTGATCTGTATTTTCCACTCTGTGATGGAGATGACGAATCCAGATCTCGCACACCAAAGGCATGTGTCATATCCACTGCGCCATCACCACCACCACCACCAAAAAGATTCAAAATGAGGCTGAGATAAATGAACAAATACGGAAAAATTAAGCTTTGATTACATTTTTTTTTAATTTACTATCTGTTATGCAGTCTTTTCCCAGAGTTTCATAAATGAGACCCCTGTACAGGATCCTGACAGTTCAAATGTTTATTTAAGTGCTGTCTTTGTTGGTTTGATCCAGGGAGTACGTCATCAGTAGGTCCCACCATTGCCAGACCAGCCTACATCTAAGAACAGACACAAATATGTTAGTGGTGCTTTGTGTGTGGGGAAACAAGAACATTTTCTGATGTATGTTTGACTTCAGTGCAGGGTGTCACAGTGTTGTCCTCTTACCGATCTTTGGTAGAAACCGATACAAACGGCAGCACCAGTTGTCTTGGCAACCTTGGCATTACTATAAGCAGAGCCATCGGTCATATGCGGCATTCTACCCCGGGCGCATGCACTCGCTGTAGTGTCCTAACAGGAGAGGAATCACTGTCACATCAAGTCTCTAAGCATGAAGTGCAACTTATGAAAGGTTAATTTAGAAAAAAAAAGAACTTAGTACAAATTGTAAAATGAAAATTAGGTAATTGAAAGAGCGCCAGTCAATATTACGTATTTCAATATTTCTGCCTCTGATTGACACTTATCTATCTGTTACATGTCTGAGAACCTAACAGAGGACTACAGAAGGTGACAGTCGAACCTTCAATGTGTAAATATCTTACCACTGTTCCAGTCATAGCCTAAATGGCTGATGACACTAATCAGTTTGTACCAGCCATCAGCCTGATAAGACACACAGATAACAGACACATAGTTAGCTTCACACATCAATCAATCAATCAATCAAAATGTATTTGTAAAGCGCTTTACAACAACCAGCAGGTATCCAAAGTGCTTCACATCAGGAACTAAGAATAGACAACATATCTTGCAATAAGAAAAAATGAAACGTAGAAAACAGTAGAATCATAAAAGGTTACATAGAGACAGGAAGAGGAAATTGTCAAACCACTACTGCGTATTAAAAGCCATTCTAAACAGGTAGGTTTTGAGTTTAGACCTGAAAAGAGCAACATCTGTAGTAGTGCGAATATCAGGGGGTAACTTGTTCCAGAGTCTTGGGGCAGCAACCGCAAAAGCTTGATCACCCCATCGTTTGTACCTTTGACCTTGACATACACAAACACAGTCCACATATTTACTCTCTGTGTGTCCCAGGTGTGTGGTTGTTTTACCTGGCTGGTAGTCACCATCAGCTCCCTGAAGGGCTGAAGGACTACGGGGTCATGCAGCTTCTCCACCTCTAGCGACGGACTGAACCTGAACCTCTTCAGGTGTATAATCAAGTATCTGTAGACAGGAAAGAAAGCACGGGACAGATCATCAATGCAGGCATGGTGGATTAATGGATTATCGATCATAAGCATACTGCCGATTAATTAATAGAAACCACTCGCTGCCACACATCTAGAGATAAAAACATCAGATTGTACAGCAGACAACTTAAAATTGTTGGTTCAGATATAAAGTAAATAGGATTTGTATAAAGGCCCCTCAGTGTTTGTGGAGGATGTGATGTCACTCACCTGGGCAGGGTTAGAAAGGTGGAGCGCCTGACTGATGTGTTGCAGCCACACTCACAATTATATTCCAACTTTGTCTCGAGCAGTAACAACATGTTGTCAGGTATGTATTGCGTAACACCATAAAAACCCATAAAACCCATAAAAACCGGTATTCCTTGAGCATCTGCCGTGACCACTCACAATAATTACAAAACATCTAGAGAGGGGGAAGTAAAATGGTCGTTGTGCTTTAGGTGGTCTCCAGGTTTGTTGAAAAACTTGAGGATAATGTTTTCAGTCAGGAAGCAGCATTTGTGTGTGTGTGTGTGTGTGTGTGTTGTTGTTGTTGTTGTTTTTGGTGTTGTGTGTGTGTGTGTGTGTGTGTGTGTGTGTGCTGTACCTTATCAGCTCAGTCTCCTCATAAATATAATTCCACAAATGCATATCGTGGCTGTAGATATCAGTGATGAACTCTCTCTGTGTGATTAGGCTGTGGAGGCTGGCGTTCATATAGCAGGTCACTGACTCGTTAGGAAACCTGACACACACGCACACAACAAGACTCGTCACACATCAACATCACGATCTTCGATGACAACCTACAAACTGTGGCTCATTTCACTAAAACGGTAATTGTATTTTAATTTTAAAATACTTTCCGTATTTCGTGAAAAATATTTAAAATATATCAACTTTTCTGTTTCTTGTCTCTATGTGAGAGTATGTGTGTGCAGATTTACCCGAGCCTGTGGTTGTGATGAAACTTGAGGCGCAGTGGATTGACGGCACCCTGTCTCAGGCAAATGACCTCATCTTCTGAGTCTTCGTCGAGTGAGGAGGAATAAAAAGCGTGCTTAGGCACTGTGGCAGCTGCTTTCCTGTACTCTTTGATGGCTTTGGCAAGTGCTGCCTCCTCTTCATCTCTGAGCCCTTTAAACTCCACCACTTGGTCATTTTGGATTATAACAGAACTGAAACATGGAGGGAGAAAGAAAGAAAGACGTCTTCTTCTATGGCCTCTGGTTGTCCTCCTCAGGTGGAGGTGATGTGGTGGTTGCTGGACCAGCAGAGATAATACTAACTCTCATCAAAAGTCATTTCCTGGATGTGATGTAACACACTGTGAACAGTAGTGTGTGTGTGTGTGTGTGTGTGTGTGTGTGTGTGTGTGTGTGTGTGTGTGTGTGTGTGTGTGTGTGTGTGTGTGTGTGTGTGTGTGTGTGTGTGTGTGTGTGAAAACAGATCAATACTGTCAACGCATAAGATACTGGTTACCTGCTGTTACTGTATGTTTCTGCTCAGCTTCATCGTCAGTTACTGGAGCCACACGATGTCTTCTCTGTTAAAGGACAGAAAACTCCAGTGGTTCAATATTACAGCAGCAAGATGAACTAGAATTGAACACTTTAGAAGACAAAATTCAAGTTCAGACTAGTAAATGTCTGCTTAATGTGAAAACCTGCAACTTTGTGTGAAACATACCCTGCAGTAGGGCTGCTCGATTATGGAAAAAATATATAATTACGATTATTTCAGTCAATATTGAAATCACGATAATTGAACACGATTACTCGTTGACTTTTTGAAAGATGTTGTAATTATTGAACTTAAAAAACAGTGGAAAAAGTTAAATAAATCAACAGTAAAAAAAAAAAACACATACAACTGTGAAATTTGCCTCAATACTTGTCCTATTTAAACTTTATTTTTTCATTCAGAACACAAGAGAAAATAAGAGTTTACTTGCTAAATGTAATGAGCTAAATAATTGTTTTTCTCGATTATTCTGTTTTTGTGATCATTGGGAGCTGAAATCATAATCACGATTAAATTTGGATTAATTGCACAGTCCTACCCTGCAGCAGTCAAAGAGTCCCCAGCAAGAAGTCTTCTTCTTTGTCCTCTGGTTGTCCTCCTCAGGTGGAGGTGCTGTGGTGGTTGCTGGACCAGCTGAGAAGATGACTCTGCAGACAAACACACACACAGCTGGTTATTCTACTGTTGATTTGAGATTATACATTATATAGCAGTGTGGAGAAATCACCTAACGGGATGAATCCCTCTGTCCTTTTGTCCTCTTGTCCCTTTTACCAACATTACCAGGATAAAGACTTGAGTTGACACTGAGGATTTCCTTACCTCTTCACAGTCACTGACGGACTTTTAACTTTGCTCTGTAGAGTAAAAACAAAAGCAATGTCTATGTCAAGCATCTTTTGTGTCCAAAAACCCATTTTACAAAATTCTCAAATCTTGGTGTAAAACGCTGTTACTTCCTGTGAAACCTACCAGGAGTCGACCGAACAGTCTGTACCACCTCCTGTCGCAGTTCTCCGCAGAGGTCTTGGCAGCAGGCTCTTCTGAGACAGTGACTCTGGTGATGCATAGAAACACATATTCTATTCTATCTATCAAAATCTGTCATTTAAGGGCATTAAAAATTCTGTTACACTTGTCACAGACTTCAACCATGGCTCTAAACAAATCAAGAAACATTGTTATGAGACCATGATATATACTCCAGAAGCTAAAAGAACTAACATGTTTCCCAACGCTATTCTCCTTCACACTTACGCCAAACATAAGATTCGATATTTACTTGTACACGCTTTTAAGAAAAATTGGCCGAAGGTAACTTGAAGTGTGACAAGTGTGCCCATTAGCCTACATAATCATCAGATGAATCAATAGCAAGCAAGAGTTAATATTGATGATCAAGTCTTCAAAAAACTAATTACTAGTCATAGTGCATGTCTCTGAAGTCACTGACTAATACAATGACACAACATTTAAATATCTTCTTTTTAAAGTAAACTGATGAGAAAAGTGAAAAAGTTGTATGATGTCATGAACAGTCCTATAATAAAAAAGTGAATCTTTTAATTTGTTGTTGACACTGTAACAGAGGAGCTGATTGACCTCTGTGGATTATATTATGTTGTAAGATGTTTCTTATATCTTTGCTCCTCCGCATAATAAGAAAAATTAGTGGAAAATATCAAGAAAACACCTTACTGTACTTGTGCAACACAGCACCTCAACAAATTGCATCACATCGTACAGATGTCTTTATTTTCTCAGTCAGTAACTATACTTTATTCAAAAGCAACTTTCTTACCTCCCATTGGAGCGCTGTCTGCTCTTATCTCCCTCAACTTTTTCAGGAGCAATTTGATTTTTCTGTCAAGGAATAAAGGAAAACGTGTGTATATATATATATATAAATAATGCGTCTTCTTTGCTGACATGAACAAGCATCACAGACAACTACACTACTCTTGTCAGTAAAGACAGAGATACTCAAAGATTTAGATGAACAAGGTCTAAAACACTACACAAACTTTGTACATCTGTGAAACAAACCTTTGGTTGACAGTTGAACATTGTTGCAAATCTTTCAGTAGGTAAAATGTGAGTCAACTGTTGGTCAACTTAAGTTCTCAGTGAGTGTAGGTTTCTAACTCCAACATTGATCTGCTTCTGGAGCAGAACATGATGTCCCAGAATGAGATGCTTTATGACATGTTCCATGCCCAGCTTTCTAGCCCACTGATATTACTGTACATTGACAAACTCTTATTAACAGGCACCTTGCTGGGAAGGTATGATTAAACCCACTCAGTTTGACCCAGTACTGTAACCCTGACTTAATGCCCTTAAGGGCTTTTCTCACATTTCAATAAGCAGGGCAGGGGCTGGGGAAGTTCTGAAGGCCCCACGGCAAAGCCTCAAAGCCTTTGCCAGCACCACATCTAACCTAGCCAAAACGGTTTTAGAAGAAGACCCATAATCAAGAGCAGACCTGATCATGGCCTGAAAAATTAGCAGCATCGTCTCCCTATCAGCCCCCCCACTCACACCCAGCCAGACTTGACATTCTTCTTCTTGGTTTTTAACGCCGGCTTGCATCCCTAATGTTGCACTACTGCCATCTTCTGGAGTGTCCGGTATGTCAGATTGTCCTCATCAGTCGTGTTCTCATTGAAAATATATCAAACACAACAATAAGGAGTCGTTAGTAAAAACAGGGTTTATTTGATTTTTCGGACAGAAAGACAGATAGCATTCAACTTCTTTTTCCCTTTTCTCACATTTTATGTGCTTTGCAAAAATCAAATGACTTAAAGCTGATATCTTATCTTATTAAAGTTTAGCTCTTCTTTTCTCTATTGATAACTTTATTAAACAATATTAAATATTGTCATCCCATATTGAACATGAAGGAAACCACATTAAAGCATAACCTCTGCAATATCAATTATTTTGTATGGTTAGGCATATACTGTACGTATGTCCACTGCAATATAGGCCTATTTATTCAAAATTATTCAAAAGGAAAATATGAGCTGGACCATCAAATGCACCATGTAATTCACAAAATCAAAGAATGTGATTAATGCATATTAGGTTTTATATTTAATCTGCAGTATTTTACATTTCATCTGCATAAAAAGTAAGTTAATCTTAGAGATAGATGTTGCTTGTTAAGTTGATGATTGCAATTTTGCCAGTACTGCTACATTTTGCAAATCAAAAGATTCTTGCTGTTCAATAAACATTGAAATGCAGACATTAAATTCTCCCACATACATAACTGAAACCTTGCACTGTACATAAACCATTCGTAACCCTTTTACTGTACTTTCCCTGCTGTCACTAAAGTGCGAAGAATTCTTGAAGAATTGGCAAATACAAAGAAAAACACCATAGTATTGTTCCTAGAAAATAGCTTCAGACCGCACATGCAAACACTCTTCAAACTCATTCAGATTGAAAGTCATAACACATTAAACCACAAAACCCCTTCCTTGGCTGAACAGTTGATTACATTTTTTTTAATTCAGTAATTTGATTGATATTAGGCTTAGTAAGATTAGCTAAAAAATATGTTGTTACAGTATGTGTCTAGGCAACGTAAGACTATTTCAAATTGACTTCATAATTGGCCAATTAAGCTCCTCCTAAATACTTTATCTAACTTAAGATTCAAAAAATTAAGCAGAAACATTGTCAAGCCAGGGGAAGAGTGACAACAGTGAATCAAGAGGAAATCACAAAATACTCTCAGAGTATTATAAGCACAGTAAACAGAAAATGTCAAAACAGGACAGACTGTGGTGAATTCACACACACATACAGTATGCATATTTGCATGACCAGTAACTTACAAATGAAGAAAAAAAAAAATACTAAAATCAGTTTACAGTTGTGGCATCATAGGCAATAGCCGAGGCTACAACTTTATTTTGATATTATTTTTTGATCCATCAGAAATGATCCTCTCTATTGACAGCCACTCCAGTGTGACACCTTTCACGCTGCTGAATAAAAATATCAAAGCCACACAAGAGGAAATTACTACGGATTTTAAGCTCATCTTTGTAATTATGAAGAAATATCAGAATGATGATTGTCCTAAAATACTGCTGCAAAGTCAGGAGTCCATAGATAGCAAAGTTTGGCATTAATTGGACAACTAATTCTGATGAAAATAAGGTGATAATCTATTTTAGTCTACAAAATCTTATGCCTGTCAGAATCGTTATTTGTTTGCAAAGCTGCTCACGCAGTACAAATACTACGTAAATATGAAATACATGAGCAGCAAGCATTTTGAAAACATCCATGGTGGCAAAAACATGTTATTCAAATATCAGCGTAATGTCAGGGTTTGTGACAAAGTGACAATTATGTGACTAAAATCAATGTGACTCAATGCACAATGTCACTCGATACGATTCAGAGGGATAGCCTATAAAACCACTTGTATAAAAGTTATTCAAATGTTTTAAATATGACACGTGTATTATCATCACTGTATATGATAAAAAGACCATGCAGTTTGACTTAGTACCCACCACACAGGAGTTGTGTACACATATACCGCCTCAAAATACAATCACAACTCATCTTTACTACTCTTTCATAACACTATTATTATTATTATCAAATTACACACTTTTATGTAATTTCCTTCCTTTTCTGAAAAAGTTCATATTCTTTAATAGAGTCTGGCTTGTATTTATAACACAATTCACAACTGTGTTGCTGTATTAAATGTTCATCTTCCAAAAAAAACGACAAAAGATCAGCGGCGAAGCCTCCCAGAACAAGGTCGCTACTGAACCTGGAAGACGTTGATTTTGCTTGTGTTTTTCAGCGTCTGTCGCCGGTTGCAGAACCATACTCGCACGACCTCTCGGTCATAGTTTAGCTCTCTTGCAATTTCTGTAATCTCTTGGCCTGTTGGCAATGCATTCTTCTCAAAGTAGGAGTTAAGAACTTCTATTGCCTGCGGTGTGAAACTAGTACGCCGCTTGCGTTTTTTGGATGGTTCACCGCCGACAAACTCCATCAGATTCTGCTGGCCTTTCTGGTTCCAGTGCTCGGCCTCGGCCAGCCACTTCTCCAGCACCGGCTTTAGCTTCTGAGCACTCTTGGGCGTGATATCCAGCTTTTCAAACCTGCGGTACGAAAGAAAGTCTGAACTATTTCATGAGAACACACTGTATTAACTGTATCTCAAGTTCCTCCCTATGAATTCACATTGCCGAAAAGACCTTTAGATTGTTTTGGGTACTAGCTCGCCAAGCTTTAACCAACCTATTGACAAATGTCTCATTATTTTACTTAATTTACTTACTTACCTCTAAACATTGCCCATTCCCCATTGCTGTTCATATTAAAAGCCACTTTAAGATAAAAATGTTTTAAATAAAAATCTTAAGCTGTATTCTCCCAGATGTCTTTCTTTGTTTATGTATGGGAGTAGCCTATGAAAATGTTAATTTAAAAGGAATAGTTCCACATTTTGGGAAACCTGCTTATTGGCTTTCTTCCAATAACCGGTTAGCTTAGCTTAACATAGGATAAGCAGTGGAAACAGCGGGCAACAGCTAGCTTGGGCTCTGTATGATTCCACCTACTGTGGATTTTGTTAAACCATTTTGATTCATAGGAAATACACAATATAAAAAATATGTCACAAAACAATACAATTTATACTCACAGAGCTCCTTAATTCTATGAAGAATGTAGCCAAAGCAATGAAGATGTGTTTGAATTAAGTTACCTGAACACATTCACATCAACACATTCATTTAAGGATGTAATACTACAGTCTTTTACATATAAATGTCATATATATGTCGCTGTGATACACTCACTCCACTCCGCATGACTGCACTGACATAATGAGAGTAGATGAGTAAATGTTTGCATGGGGGCCTTAACTACATTCCACTTCTAAAAGTGTTACAATGGTTATTTGGGTGCGTGCAAATTGGGTCAGTCTACGGACATATCAAATGCACTGTATACACGCTTTTAGAAAGAGAGAATAGTGTAGAATATACATTACATTACTGAGGAAAGCTTCCATATGCAAGACAACATGAACAGGGAAGTAATTTACCTGCAAATGGCAGACTGGCTGTAGGCCGGACCCTCCGTTGCAGTCAGAGCCTGCCCTACTTGTGTCTGAGTAAGCCCCAAGGACAGCCGGCGGATCTTGAAATTCTTGGCAAACTCTCGAATCTCTTCCAGATTAATGCCTTCCTCGCTGCTGACTACCTGCTGGGGTTCTACAATTGCGAAGAGTGTGGTTAAAAATGACTACCTACTTAAAATGGATCTATGTTTGGATATGAGAAGCAGGTGTACATACTGCTGACGAGCTGGCCCACTTTTGCAATGTCTCCACAGGTGATGGGTGCTATGGAGGAGAGCGTGGTGGCAGTCTTCAGCACAGACGGCTGCGGGGCGATGACAATTGGTGACTGGCTGACAGTTGTTACCGAAGTCTGCGTGGGAACAAAGAAATGATATTCTTATATGGCAAAATGGCAAAGTTTTATCATATTTAAATACCTTCAGGAATAGTCAAAAGATCTGCCAATTAGCGGTGTCTATTCAAAGATTTAGCAGTTTGGTCTGTTTCAGCTTTTAGATAATAGAAGATTCCTTTATTGTCATTTCTCAGCCCTTACATACTTTGAAACGCAATGTGTGGGCAGCCACAGCGTAGCGCCCAGGGACCAACTCCAATTTTTTTTTTGCCACTGACAGGAGCACTAACCTAACACACATGTTTTTGGTGGTGTCAGGAAACCAGAGCACCCAGAGGAAACCCACGCGGACACCATGCAACCACAGAGAAAGGCGCCTGCCCAGACGGGGTATGGAACCCAGTACTCCGCAGTGCCTTTTTGCTGAGAGGCAACAGTGATTCCTCTTTCAAGTGTAAATGCAGACAGGTTTTTGTTGTTTACCTGTGTGACAGCTTTGGTAAGTGTTGGAGGAGCAGCAGGTTTGGGCAGAACTGCAGCAGCAGAGGTTGCAACTGCAGACCCATTCCCTAGTGTGGCAATGATCTGGCCCTGGGCGTTGAAAAGCAGCTGTGGGGTGACAGTCTGGACCTGGAGACCCTGGAGACCCTGGAGCCCCTGAAGACCCTGGAGGCCCTGGAGCCCCTGGAGCCCCTGGAGCCCCTGGAGGGGAAGGGTGTGTGTCGCTGCCCCTCCAGCCAGAGAGGCTGGGTTAAACAACAGCGGGAGGGTTCCTATGACCTGTAAACATTGTTTGAATTTAAAAGAAATACAAACGATTAATTGAATGTGAATCTCTGTGATAGTTTTTGCTTACAAAACCCACTCTCAAAAAATTCAACAACCTGTCAAGTACGTCCTATTAGCACTTCTTTTGGATTCAAATCATGTCTTTTTAAAGTAAACACTGCACCACAAACTCCAATGAGCTGCAATAATGGTCGGACTGAGTAATGGAACCGTTTGAGAGGACAAATCCGTTTTCACAGAAATTGTCTTATGCTCCACTGACTTGAAATAGCCCTGCTGATTGATGTTAACTAGAGGATGGGGTTTTTACAGTATTCCTCCCAACAGACACACAAGTATTTTCATTGTCCTTGGAGAGGTTGTGATTATCAAACAATATGCATCAATGAGATCATGTCCAAAATGGCACTATGTGAGGAGAGCATGTGAGATGTGTTCAGTCAATTAAAGTCTAAGGGCACCCGGTGCAGCGCAAAACCCGACACAAGTGTCTTTGCTAGTTTAAGACCGACACAGGTGTCAATTTCCCGTCCGGCGCCCACGTCGTTTAAATATCAAATGCACCTGCGCCCATCTTTGCGCCCATGGGCGTGCTGGTCTTACAGGGAGGCGTGTTCAGGTGAATTCTTGGTGTATTGCTATCTTGAGGCAGCGGAAAGTGATCGCGCCATTGACCAACAAAAACCTGGTCTAAAGTCAATAACGCAGCATTTCATTGTTATTTAACAGTGCATTAGTAAAATGGGCCTAGGCTCGTGCACAGTGCGCACACACTATGCTTGTTACACACACACACAAACATGCAAAAAATTAAAAATAAAAATATTACAATGTGAAATAGTATTTAATATGATCTGCTTGCACACTTTCACTTCACGCACGATCAGATCAGCTCTCTTTCCTGCTCAGCAAATCCGCCATCATAAAAGGCGCCAAGGTTCAAACGCGCCTGGCTTTTAAAGGGAATGGGAGATGGCACTCGGATTGGTTTATTGCATGTTACGCCCAAAACACATGTAGTGTATTTAGTACAACTTTTCTCTATTCAAGATACCACACACACCTATGATTAATGAGTACAACCCTTTTGAATGATACACTACCAAGGAAGAGATGATGTTATTTTCTTTCTAACAGATCCTCATATTTAAAGCATCTTTCCTTTAGCATGAAGTACAAAGTAGAGAGCGTGAGGGCGGTTGGGAGGAGGTGCATAAGACGGACATCATAGTTCCAATCCAAACTCACAAATATAACATCACACAACATAATAGAAACTGAGTGGCATTATTTTATGACACCCACCTGTCCCTGGGCATTTGTGATGATCTGGCTGGTGATGCCAGCCATGTTGGACATGGCACTGGTGATGATGGGAGTTGAGGTGAGAGAACTGAGAAACTGGGGCTGAGCTCCCAAAGAAGAAGCATTGATCTGAGCAGAAAAAAAACACAACATATGTCAATAGCAGAGAAAAATAAATTGCACGACTCACACAATATAAACAGTACAGAAAGTATGAACAGGCAGCGTTCTTACAATGGCAGGATTGATGGAGAGTCCTGCGGTCTGGAGTGCCGCTAAGGATATGTTGGACTGAGAGACAGTAGTGGCGGCCGAGGTGGCCTGTGCTGCCGCCACCTGAGCAGCGGTGACCTGGGCATTGGTCACCTGTGTTGGCTGAGACGTGGCCTGCACCTGCTGTATGGAAGCTGCTTGCGGCTGGAACATCGTCTGGGCATTTGTCTGCAGTTGGGGCTGGACAGAGTTCAGGACTGTCGCAGCTGAGTAAAGATTCAAGAGTTTGTAACCTGTTATTTTTCTGTAGTTCAGTGTCACGATATAGACTCTAAACATTTTCACAAGACTCAGAGGCTACAGCCACGCTAGCGTCTCTGTGAAGCTGTACTTAGGCACAGCGGTGCTTTGAGCTAAATGCTACCGTCAGCATGCTAACCAGCTCACAGTGACATCGCTAACATGCTGATGTTTAGCAGGTGTAATGTTTACCAAGTTCACCATGTAAGTTTAGCGTGTTAGCATGCTAACATTTGCTAATTAACACTAAACAAAAACTACAGCTGAGGCAGATGGGAATGTCATTAGTTTTGCAGGTATTCTGTTATAAACCAAAAGTATTTAATTTTGACCTGATGATGACACTAACTAAAAAGTTAACAGATCACCAAAGGAATTACAATTCATCCTGAGGAGAACTTAAATGCCTAAACCAAATCTCATGACAATCCATCTAATAGTGTAATGTCAACCTCCTGTTGGTGCTAGACGAAAAGTCCAGGGCAAATCTGAACAAAATGTAATCGCAATCCACCCATTGATATTTCAGTGTGGACCAAAGTGGTGGACTGACCAACCGACTGACCTTGCTATTCATAGAGCCGCGCCAGCAGGATTTTAGTTTATAGTACGCACATGAAACACGTTAACACAATCATCATGGCAGCTTTCATACAGTAGCTTTTCGCAGAAGAGTCGTGCAGATATAAAAATACAAATACACCACAAAATAATGTATCTGTAGTGACTTTCAACAAAAAGGGCTTGTTTTGGGTGCAGTTTCTGGGCTACAAATAAACCAATGTCTAGTGCGCTGTATAATTTTGGATTTGGCAATCTATTTATTCACAGTTACATATAGGCTACACATGCTCACTGTACTGCTCTAATTACAAGTCGGAGACAAGAGTACAGTTCTCGCATTTACTGTTTTCCTAGAGCACTCAAAAGAGTGCCGAGAAAACTTAAAGATGTGTCGCAATGTCTCACAGAAACAGAGCAGCAACAGCAGAGATTACGTTACAAGATGACCAGATCTGCCCCCCTCTGCTCCACCAAACACCAGCATGCACACTGACCATGCATCTGCCATGCATACCCGTGACTGGCAGGGAGATTACAGACTGGCTCTGCTAATCCAGAACTCCCAACTGTATGATCATCATCATCAAAAAACAAATGTACGCATGGTGTGTACAGGATTACGGCTGCTGACGCTATTGGCCACTCGCGTGACCAATTAAAAATGTTGGTATTGTATTTCGAAATCTCAATATGAGAGGCTAAATGGGGAGCACACGTACACAGAGAGTTTGTGTTTTACCTTGGAGGCCAGCAAAGGGCAGCTTGAGGAGATTTCCGGCCGTGTTAGCTGCTGTGAACCCGGGGATAGTGGCTACATTGGTGGTAGGCAAGGTGAGAACAGCCAGACCACCCTGGCCACCAATGGAGCCTGCCATACTGAGGGGGATGAGCAAGGGCTGCCCCAGGGATCCTGTCTGGGCCATCATACCAGTCATCAGAGTGGCCAAACTTTCCTGGGTCAGCACCTAATGTAGTATATTAAAAGATTTGTGACTGGGATTAACACAGTATTGTTTTTTTCAGGCGATATTTTTACCTTATTTGTCTCTTTTTACTTGCATTCTGGTGTTTTTACAGGGGCAATTTTTACTGATATTAACCATAGTACAATTTTCATTGCATTGCACTCAAATACACTATCTTTCTCCACTCCACTATTGAGTTTGAGTTTTTTTTAAAACATAGTGGGTATTTGATGTTTTGTTGTTGCAGCGGTATGGTTTGATTTTTCTCCCGCTGCTGGAAAAAGAAATTCTCAGCCTGAGGCTGTGTATTCAGGTGTTTGGGATGATATTCACCCTCGAGCTCTTGTTCTTCTCTGTCCCTGGTTTCAAGACCAACAAATGAGACAAACAAACTATCGACTACAACATTCTTTCTCTGATGACTTAAGATGAATATGTAGTCCGTGTGTGAGTTCCCAGCCATACCTGTGGACAGCCTTGTACAGTGATGGGCATGGCGGCCTGTGGCTGCGACAGGGACAAACTGACGGGAACAGCAGGAGTCAGCGTTTGGACAGCAGGGGCAGGAGCCTCTACAGACACCACATGCTGCTCGCCCAGCACTGCAGGAGCACAGCCACGGTTGGGACTTACTGACATTTTAAGTGGTTTTCACAGCTGTCGTTAACATTTCAGTTCAACTGTGTCACGTATACGTATGAATGAGAAGTCATCTGCTATTTCTCATTATCTAGCATGAACATGATTTACCTACTACCCCAGTGCTCTGGGGCACGTCCTGCGTGCTGCCAGCCTCAGGTTGCTCTGCAGGCCGAGCCACTCCCTCCTCAGCTTTGGCTTCACTCTTCACATCAGGTACTGACGATGGCAGGGACGCGTCGACTTCTACCTCTAGCACACGAATCGTCTCATGGCCAGACATCACAATGACCTGCGCAGCAATTAAGGAGTAAAAGCTGAAATGACTCATATTAGAAAAAAAAACTGCACTACACTATTCTATTTTGTATTCAGGGTTCTAAAAAATTATAATAGATAAATTAGCTATAATTGTGTTATTAATTTGTGAAACACCTACGTAAATAAAAAAAATGGAATATGTTAAAAGTCTCACTTGATCTAGCACCTGAAGGGTCACAAAAATAGTCAATAACTGAATTTAGTATTTCTCTACTTCATCAACTCCCCCTTGAACCACATATAGTAAATCAAAGATTTTGACTTATAGGATGATGCATGGCATGCAAACATGAAAGACCTAAAGGAGAGGCAGCAAGACAACCTGGGCTGGAGGTGCAGAGAGACAACGCAGGAAGAGAGAGGAGGATGCATACCTGGCTGTCTTTGGCAGGGAATTTCAAAGTGCGGGATTTAAATGGCTGAAAAAAGACTTCTGCAGTCAGACAGTGAATGGCTATGGAGAACAGAGAAGCCGAGCACATGTTAGGACACAATGACCCAAAACAAACCAAACAACAAAAAGAGACACGAATGAAAAGCGCATGGCATGAGTACACACACAAAAAAAAAAAAATGACAAGAGCATTAGCCAACAAGCAGCTCAAGCAATGCTTTCTTCAAAGCTCCCCTCTGCAGCGTTTCTTGTGTTTGCTGACTATGTCCACACAGAATGTTACTAGACAGAGGAAAAAACACAAGTTATTAATAAGCATGGCAGTTTGAAGACTGCTAACCCCAAAGTGGGTCCTGTTTTCAATGGACTTCTGTGGAGGTTAATCATTCCATTGTGGTATGGTATGTTGACACATGGAGGGTGACAGGAGCAAACAGCAGCAGAGAACGTGAGGACAACATAGGTTTTCAGGGTTTGGCTAAGCTCAGAGTGGTTATAGCGGGAAGAGAAGGCCGCTGATCGTGCTTTAACAGACAGAGGAGGGTTACCTGCTCATTGACAGTAAGTGGGGCATCTTTGGCAGGGGGATCCTTGGAGTTCATGGCTCACTGCACCACCACAGCCACTGTCTTCCTGACATTCTGGATAAACAAACATTCATTATAACAAACTCTGAAAAAGGTCTCTTCTGGATTTAGGGTCTGACCACTTAATCCACACCTAATGTAAAACTAAATATGAGGTTTCAGGATGGTGACCCCTGTTAGCCCACAGTATGTCCACTATAGGGGCAAATGCTAGTTAAAACAGAACCACATGCAGAGGGCTGCTTTTTTTTTAATTTCTTTTTTTATTCATGGCTATTTCTGTCATTGCAGGACCAGACTATTTGGAGGGGCCTATAAACAGGCCATGCTGTGTTGCACTTCTGCTGCAGACAACGTGATGAAACACGCTGATTGTGGCCATGAAGTGGTTACATTTTTTATCGCAGATCAAAAAAAAAGATTCAAGATGGTGCATATCCCGCTGCAATGCCCTGTTAGCAACGAGGATCTGTCAAAACTTCGGCGGGTGTTGATGAGCTCCCCACCCCCATCCTGGCCAATAAAAGTCTCGCCGCGTCGGCCACTTTTCAAGACGAGCACTAACCACCAAGTACATGCGACAGCAATCATCTCTACCCGTGGCTAGGGAGCGACTATTATGTATTTCCCTCTCTTTATCATAAATATATAAATTATGCTAATTACGAACATTGCATATTAACCAAAACCCATTTCCTCTCGCCATTTCGCTGCTATGCGCGAGCAGCAGGCTCGACTGGACTCCGGTTGTTATATTCAACTTACCGCGTAAATGCAGCTTATTTTCTGTAATCCCCCGCTTTTATAAAGGTCCTTGTCACAGTTTGTTTCAGTCACACCTAATTAAAAATTCATCTCAGCTCCCAGACAGGCGCTGTGACTGCACACAAAAGAGGTATTTGCATTGATAAGGAGGGTTGCAATGTTAGGATCTCCTCTCTCTTAATATTTAATGACGATGCCCTTTCTGCAACAGTTCAGATAGTAAAAAAATCCATCGGGGCTCTCACAAAATCCTATCTGAGCTGTAAAGTCGGACAAAATTGCCAGAAAATTGGCTTTTTGCACTACGTCATGAACATAATTTATGCAAGGAAAAAATCTTGCATTGAAAAATGTCTGCTTCGACTTGCGAGGTGCCATGGTTCTCTTAAAGGGGAAGTAGCACAAATAAAAGCCGAGTTAGAAGCATTGACAGTGAAATAATAGATAGCCTAAAACATTGTGCTGCTACACGAACAGTTGCCCAATTACTGCTCTTCATTTAACTTAAAGCGTTTAGAATGACAAACAAGCTGCTTACTATACTTACTTCTAGAGCCGGGCGACATGGAGAAAAACAAATTCACAAAATATTTACCCAATGAGATTTTTGATAAATAATCATCAGTAATATGTATATAATGACTAAAGGCAAATAATAGAATACAGCTAGAACAGGCTGGTAAGGTCAGAAAATGACATCACTTAATGCAGCCTTTAAAACCAGGAAAAAACAACAAGTGTCATATTGCGATATTACCATATCCAAAATGTAAGATGATATATAGTCTCATATATTGATATAATATATAATATTGCCCAGCCGTATTTATTTCTATGAATTAGTACTGCTCATTGTCTTTGCAGAACTATGTTTGTGTGTAGGCCTACTAAGGCATCCTTTGCTTTTTGATGGCCTGCTATTTTTTTCTTTAAATAGAGTAGCCGTATTCAAGGACTTCCATCTGCCTAACAATTTGGCTATGACTTTGTAGTAGTGTCCCACCTGCTGTTCTGAAGTGCGTTAAGTGGAAATAAATGTATTTCTGGCTGGATGGAAAATATGATCCACCCAGAACCTCAACATAAGAAGTCAACAGTTCGCCTCCGTTCACTGACTGAACTCCTCTGTTTCTAACGGTAGGGGGCGCGCGCATTTAAAACACCGAGTGCGTCGAACCACAGATCGAGAACGGCTGACGTCACCACTTCCACAACAACAAGAAGCTGAAAAACAAGGAAGTGAATGATTGTGAAGCCGTAACCTGTTATAAGGCCGTGACAAGATACGCAGAGCTCCGTTTAATCAGATATTCCTCAGCCTCCGGATCAATCCAGAAAAATGAACAACAAAGGTATTTATCCAGACCCCGGTTAGGTAATAAGTCAGCTGTCCGTTTTACGGCGCTGATATAGCTAGAGATGAAGAGCTGTCGTTAGCGTTATATCTGAAGCGGACTTCACGTTTAGCTAGCTACGTAACTGTTACATGACAATAAACTGACGTTTTCTGGCTAACCGTGTAGCACACACGTTGATTTTGGGCATCTAGTTTATTATAAGTTACTTTAGATGTAAATAATGAACGCCTAAATTTACTGTCACCTTATATCACCACAGCATTAGCTAGTGGCCAGGTCACATATTTTCGGTTAGCTAGCATCCCTCAATACAGGCAGGTTTTAACTGTTTTGGTTAAACGGTACATGCATGGAAATCTAAATCTGTATTCACAATTTTAATAATAGTCCAATTTTTTATTGTTACTTTGCACAATATAGTATGCGTGTAAGTATATCTATATGTCACGTTACATGCCTTGTGTAATCTTTTTTTTCTCCGCTAAATGCACCTCATTTGAACATACTCAGATCTTTTGTTGCTTTCAGGGTTTGAAGCGCCCAAGTAGGCCTGCGACTAACGATTATTTTTATTATCTATTAATCTACCGATTATTTCCTCAACTCTGTGTAGATGTGTTATACGTTTGTCTTGATGCATTTATGTTTTTGCAAGACGTGTGTTCCTGAAATAACAATCATTTAAACTGTATTTTTCATACTTAGTTCATAGTTTTGTTATGTCATTATAGGATTTTTGGAAACCCTTGAAAGGGGAAAAAAAAAATCCATGGCCCCTTTTTATCTTTTTGTATAAAAAAATAAATGTACTTATGGGCTGTACTAAAGTTCTTTGTTCATTTTTTTTTTTAATAAGATATTTCCTATTACTGTTGAAAATGTGGTATTCTTTGTTTAACCACATAGTAAACATGCACTTTTTTTTTGACAGCGACTGATTCTGATAAACATTTGACCTCTAAAATTCTTGTTTAGTGTTGTCATAATTCAACAACACATTGCCAAAAAAAACATCACCACTCACTCAACCTGGGATTTCTGGGTCAGTCACTGCCCAGACTAAAAGACAACCATTTGCTTAAAGTAAAATGTTGTTTTGCAGGTTCATATCAACAGCAGGCTGTGTACCCTCAGCAGAGCTCTGCACCTGTATACCCTCCTGCTATGCAAATGTCTCCTCAGGCCCCTCCTTACACAGACACACCACCTGCATATTCTGAGGTAACTATTACATTTATGTCATATGCTAACACAATACTCTCAGTGATCAGTTCTGACTTTTCATCTCTGTTGTCTGCAGATATACCAGCCCAGATATGTGCTTCCACATCAGGTGCCCGGTCAGGTGGCGCAGATGTCCTCTCACTACCCTGGTGCTCAGATGTTTATGCCCATGCAACATATGCCTGTTGGGCAAATGGGCCAGAATGTCCCCATGGCTTACTACCCCATGGGAGCCATGTACCCCCATGGTTCAACAGTGATGGTGGATAGCAGCTATGATGCTGGTGCTCGCTTCACAGCAGGCAGCGGCGTTTCCATTCCAGTGAGTATCCACCTAGTTTGCCAATTTATAAAAAAGGAGCCAGAATTCATTGCAGTATTGTATCAAATCCAAAGTTGATCAGCTCTCTTTAACAATGTTTGTGCCCGTTTCTCCCATTTTCTAGCCTCCACCTCCTGGACATCCCCCCAATGCAGCTCAGCTGGCTGCCATGCAGGGTGCCAATGTTGTAATGGCACAGCGCAAGAACAACTTCTTCCTGGGTGGATCCAGTGGAGGTTATACCATCTGGTAACAGCAACTCTTCAACTCCTCCTTCATGCCCAAACCGTGTCCCCGTCCCAAATGATGCCCCAGTTCTTCCCCCATCCCCATACGCCTCCCTCTTCAGGCTGCTTGGTCATGCCACAATACTGATATCACCTAACGGAATGTAATATTTTAGAGCCCTTGTGAAAGGTACAGTACTCCACTTCTGACCTAGAGATCAAATGACGAATGCTACTGCCTGAAGAGGACAAATGCAACTTTTTAATGTCGTAGAATTCATTCCATAATCCTCCATTGGGTCTAACCTCTTTGGTCATTCCAGATTGGACCTCTCAGGCATCTGTAGTTGTTCAAGAGACCTGGTCTCATTTGATCGAATGGATCGCAAATTACCTTGAGATGTTCTTGTATACCTGTAAAAGCTACGTAAATGAAATATTGAAATATCAGACCCGCATTATATAGTTTAGCTGCTTTATGGTGAAAGTGAAATACAGTTAAAGTTGCAGTTAAAGCGCAAAAAAAAAAATCCATTTGTCTTTTTTGAAAAACTTTTAGTGTAGTTAAATTAGTAGATGTGTAATAGTTTCATGTAAATACCAGTATGACCATGAGAAATTACATCTCAACTATACAAAAAAGAAAAGAAGTAGCATCTTGGATGCTTTTAGCTAGAATTGTCTTGTCCTTTGCACAATATCCAAAATATTACAGCAAATTTGTTGTACAGTCTTAACAGATTGTTACATTTAAATCACTTGTAAATTTAGATAAATTAAACTGAAGCAAATAATTAAAGAAAATATTTCATGCAATATCCAAAGTGGTTTACTGTACCTTGTTGGGCAATTTGTAGATGAATATAGTCAAGTGCCAAAGAGCACTGGGGATAGCCCGAATTTAAAGCAAATTAACTTCAGTAAACTTAAAGGAAAGAAATTTAAAGAAAATCCAAATAGTAAGTTGAATGGGAAGCGTGGTTGGTGTAACATTTTAGCATTTAGCAGTCTCCTGTTTTTATTTCAGTCGGATACCCAGAGTTTATACACTAAAATGTTTTATTGTACAGACTTCAAGAACTATCCTCCACTGTCTTTTGTCTTTTCACACCGTATTATTTGGTATCATTAAACCAATTTCTAAAGTATTTATTCACCGTAGAAAAATGTCACCTTTGTGATAGCATTAGTTTCTTGTCAACGTTTTCAAAGGTTGAGGAGACTTTTAATAAATATTTCAGTGTTTCTTTTTTTTTTTTCCTTCATTACTTTACTTTTCCACATTTACATAACTAGTTAGGCTAATACATTTGTTAGTAGAACCAATGAGCTGGTTGTACCAAAGATTTGGTCTACAATGCACTTCTGTTTGGTCGTGACTTGAAATTTGAAATGTCACAATTTAAAAAAAGAAAACATATCATCGAATAAGCAGGTGTGAGACTGTTGGTACCAAGACCTTCAGTCTGACATGACTGCAATTGTTAGTTAATGTGTTAATGTCACTTTATGTGAATCAATCACATCTTTAAGTTGTTGCATACTTTTGCACCTTTTTGCTATGTAAAAAAATTTGATTACACTTTTTATCTGACATGCACTGCAAAGCAAATCGGAGAGGTTGCGGACAAGGGGCTACTTTTTTTTATATTCTGTTTTCATGACTTTAAAGAAAGTTGTGAGAATTTAGAATTTAGAATTTTTTTTTAAATTTAGAAAATGCATCTAGTTTAGTCCATTGCAAATAATGTCTAGGTGTGTCGTGTAGTAGTAGCCTGAAAGTGTGTGTGCAAACTTGCAAAGAGGCTATATCACTGTCAGCGTAATTGTTCATTTCCAAGACATTTTTGTGCTGCTAATTAAACTTTAGAATCTTTACACAATAAGTTATCTTGCAAACTTACAAGTTAAAAAACAAAAAAAAACAACAAACAGGTATCTGAAACAGAAACTAGGTAAGTCAGCATGGATACCACAAACGTATATTTGTAGATTTTTCTTCCATTTTGGTGTCCGGTAGCGTCAATGTGTCACTGGGTATCCGACACACCGTATCAAGTTTTAACAGCTGTGGCCACCAGAAAACAAAACGCTGTTGCTGTCGACTCAACATTCGGTGATTTCAGTGTTAAGTGGGAGAGACCAGCTGTCTGGAAACGTGCTTCGTTCATCTGATGAACTCCTCATAGCAGCTCCTACGCCAAGCTACTCCAGACGTGACACTCCAGTGTTTTTAAATTGGCTCAATTGTTCATTTATTCTCACTCGTGCTGTCGTTTCATACAGTTCTGCTGGGGGAGAGGCCACAGCTATCAAAACTTAAAAAAAAAAAAAAGGAGTTCAATCCAATGTTTTTCTCTTTTTATTCCATCTCTGCTCCAACGGTTTGTAAAGCAGCATAATGGTGGCTCTGTCCCAGCAATATGAAGTACTGTAAACTGCAGCTGACCAGTAGATGCTATGCCAACCACAGCCAGCAAATGGATTACTCTTTGTTGAAGGATTATGGACATATATAGTTCAGGGATTCTCTTTACAATATTTTGTAAAATAGATGTATGTACTAAAGTGATGTGATAGACTTTGGTACACGTTCGATCTTTTAAGATTACTAAAGGAGATGAGTGTCAAAGGTGGAGTACTTTGAGAAAAAAAAAGATCTTAGGTGCACTTAACTTTTTTATACTAAACTTAAAATTTAAAATGTAAGTTTAGAATAAAGGTTATTTTGGAAATTTGAAATGCTGCATGTTTGTTTAATTTGATTTACATATACAATGTATTAGAATTATTTTTTTTTTATTATTATTTCAAGACTGTGACCTGAGATAACATCTGGGATTTTCGGTTATTGTTCTGTTGTGATTATAGCTTAAATGTTGTCTTTCCCTGGCCGGACTGCATCACAGGTAATTGATCGTTTCACCAACTTGATTGTTTGAGTGGATGCTTCTACTTGCTTGGCCTTCATACCTATATCACTAAAGATTTTTTGTCATAACTAATTATCACCCACCTTAGTTTAGTATACATACTGTATGAAAGAATCAATAACCAAAATATTGTCACTTTGATATAAAAAAGGTATTGAGTCAAATATGGATCTGTATTTTTGTCACAATCACCTAGCATTACACCGAGTCGCCAGTTTATCGCAGCCACTGCATTTTAATCCAACAACCCACAATAAATCGCACCTTTGATGAAGTTTATTAAATTCAGTTCTTGTGGATGCCGTCAGATTTGCAATTCACATTCTGTTATCATTTGAAGCTGTGGTTTGTCATGTATCGAAGGGGTGTCTTAATATGTTGTCAGTCGACTCTTAAAAGTCAACAAATACTGAACATAAGCTTCATTATAGTGGGATTCTGTGTTGTATGGGATTATATTGGATGGAGCTAGTCGTGTCCAACAAACTCAGTGCAATGTGCTGTATGTTCTCTAAAACATTTCAACTCTTTGTGCATTGATCATCCATTCAAAGTCAGATTGTGGGCTTCTGACATTGCCTATTTCGAAATGCATCTAACACCACTGTAAGCTGTCACACTGTACAATGGCACTAGTCCAAAATCAAGTTTTATTGCCTTCCATATTTGTCTCAAATAGGGAAGTCATCCGTTACTATGTCTGGCAAGAAATAATACAAAACCAGGTACAACAACAATCACATACAACAAATAATGTTTAGGCTGTCCTGAATTCAAAAGGAGGACATTGTTTTGTTTTTTTAACTTGCTTATAAAATAATTGCATAGGAAAACTATAACTGTAAAAGACATATCAATATAAAAGTAACTTCCCCCAATGGCTTCACAACACGTCTTGCACAAGGTTTTGTTTGGTGTAAAAAAAAAAAAAATAAAAAGGAAAAACTGTCTGAATAAAACGGCGTATTGCAAATACTAGAGGCCTAAAACTTGGCTGATAAATAGTGTAGCAGACAAACGTCTTACATTTTACTGCTGAGTATTAACTGATCCTGTAACTGTGGCACACTAAAATCCCACCACCTGTTTCATGCCTAGCTCTGCTAATCTCAACCCACACCTGTTGTCGGTCACCCGCTCCTCATTCATCAATAATACTCACTCTTACTGTAACAATCTTATCTTTGGTATTGCTTGTGCGCCTCTGCGGTTTTTTTCACAACAAAATATAAAACAGCTGTGTGCAGAAAGTCGCGTTCCTCCCCTCAAAACAGATGCATAAAAAAAAAAACCGTCCTATGTCCTTTTTAGTCTTTTACAGAGCATTTTGTCTTTCTCCACTCACTCTCTGTAAGTCTTCACCAGGTTCATATGAAGTATTCCTTTTTTTCGCTCGCAGCTTGGTTATTGTACTCGTCATCGGGGTCGTCCCCCGGAGCCGCCTCCCCTGTCGTCCTGTAGTCTCCTTTGTTGTGGCAGAGATACCGGTAAAGCAGGAAGCCCAAAGCAGCTACCGTCAGCAGGATGAGAACAATAACCACTGGAAAAAGAAGGCAACATTTTTTTTAGTTTTTTAAGCTAGAGATACATACTTTATTAATCCCCAAGGGGAAATTCAAGGTCCCAGTAGCTTAAAGACATCACACACAACATACACATACAGAAATAGGATGATAAAATAACAAATAAATAGCAAAAACAAATCCACATGAATAATATGGACCATAAAAGAAAATATACTAAATAAAAAAATCCACATGAACGTACTAAGGGATGTATAAGCATGAGACGCTTGCAGTGACAGGGCAGGTAAGGTGCTCTATGGTAAGGTGCTCTATGAGAGTGTGTGTCATGGTGGTAGTGCAAATAAGTCCAATAGTGCAAGGATAAAGTCTAGAGACCAGCATTAAATATGGACGATATAAGAGAATAATGTAAACATAGTAATATAAAAACTATATAGCAGTGCAAGGATAAAGTTTTAAAAAAGACAGCATTAAATATGGGCATTATAAAGGGACTAAAGTAGACCGTAGGAGAGACATAAATCAACAGTCAATATTAGAGGTTTGAAGTAATAGGGTTAAATGCCGTTTTGAGACATTATGACAAGAAAAAGTTAACGATAAAGTGCAAACGGTTACCTGCTACAACTGCCGAGTCTGGACTGGCAGGGGCTGCTGTTGTTACCGCTGAGGGGGGAAATTAAAGCAAAGAGATTGAGTTTCAAACCACTGGTGACGTTACAGAACACGTGAAAAGGCAATCCAATTGTTCTACTGTAGAGAAGAGGAAGTACATTGTACCATGTATCACTACTGTGTGGGTCCAGGAGGGGACTGGTTAGTGTGCCAGTTAGAGAAAACATGAACAGACCAAATAAGTGTAGGAGTTACCCTGAATCATGGTGGTGTCTGCTTGTGTAGGAAGGGATGTTAAAGGCCCCATATCTGATGCTGAACAAAACACAAGCATGACACGTTGATAAGGCAACACAAACATAAAAGGTTATGATATCAGGATACTTGTTGGCTGAGACTAGTGGGATTACATTCATAACGTACCTAAAACATCAAAACTAAATCAACCGTGTACTCACCCTCTGTCACATTTGTGTTCATATGTGTGGAGAGTGTTGGCGAGGGCACCATATCGGAATCTGGAAGATAGAAAAAGTGCGTTAAAAATGTCACAGGGCTCTATCTTCAGCTCACAGTCGGCTAGGAGCGAGTTGTGTAACCGCATAGCTGCTGGCTGAGGAGGGAATATTAGGCCCAAGTGTTGGGCCACACTAATCTGTTTATGAAGGGCTGGGACTGAAACAAACCTGTCACACCTCTTATTTATTTCCAAATCCCTTGTGATATCAGAACACACCGGTGGTAGAAGTACTTAGAACATTAAATCGGTTACTATTTTGAGTCATTTTCTTTTAGCAATAATGCCAACAGGCTCTTTATAATGGGAGCATTTCCTGCTCTTCTTGGTCCTAAATTACTCTAAATTGAATATTTGGGGGTTTTGGACAGTTGGTTGAACAAAACAAGACATCTGATGACATCACCTTGGGTCTAGAGGACATTCCAATGGGGTTTTCTTAGGTTTCATAGACCTAATGATTAACCAAGAAAATTATCTGCAGATTGATCAATAAGGGTGCACCGAGGCAGTTTTGTTAGTTTTTTTTACCACTGTCGCACGTGAGTCGCATGCTGGAAGAGTTGAGTGTACAAATAAATAAGAATTCAATACATTCCATCTGTTATTTTGTCTTAGCTAGGCAAATAATGTTTAGTTAGTGGTGCCTGGTGCCTTTAGTCTCTTCCACGTAGTGGAAGGAAGGTATAACAGTGTATTATTAATTCAACAACGGTATCAGATCGATATCGGTATCGACAGATACGCAAAGCCCAGGCATCGGGACTGAAAAAGTTGGATCGGTGCATCCCTATTAATCAATAATAATTTAAAAAAAAAATCTTTATTTGCAGCCGTGATCTGCAAAATGTACTTAATGGATAGTAAAAGTAGTCATTAGGGCAGGAGAATGGCCCCAGTCAGAGTGGTAACATTATTACTGACACAATTATTGTTGTATCTGGTGGAAGTGGAGCAAGTTTAACTACAAACTGTTGGATAGGTTAATATGACAAGTCAACATATCATATGTTATAAGGTGATTTTGTTTAGCTGAATCTGCAATGTAACTATATATATCTTCCAGATTTAGTCCAGGGCTGCAGCAGGTCCTTTATGAATTGCCGATTCATTTTATTCTGATCAACTAATAAATTAATCGACTAGTCTAGTGGATGCATTAAGCAGCATTACAAGAAAACTACTTTGCTAAAGTACAACTTTTTGTATATAGTAAATTGCACTCTATTAAACAAGCTGTAGCACGTTTATTATTAGCCTATTTTATAAAAAATATATATAAATAAATTAAACTACAAGAATCAATTGTGTCATAGCACTAACAAAATAAGAAGAAAGACATTTCCAATGCAAGAAATAAGCA
The DNA here is from genome assembly GCF_010015445.1 of Perca fluviatilis. Classification (NCBI taxonomy): domain Eukaryota; kingdom Metazoa; phylum Chordata; class Actinopteri; order Perciformes; family Percidae; genus Perca; species Perca fluviatilis. Next base: position 11,507,767 of record NC_053116.1, read on the forward strand.
CTTTCTTAAAAAGGTGGAATTACTATTCATGGTTCGTGCTAGTGAACTCACTGGCTACCTAAAAGAATCACACACAAACAAACCAATAAACACGTTGACTTGACATTATATGACAATTAACCGGTCAACACCTTTCTCACCATTGTTACCGACATACTGACTTTCTTTGTCGACTACGCCTAAACCTTAAAAAGGGAAAGTAAACTTCTTCGTAGTCCTCATTAAGTTAGCATACTTAACCCAAAGCCGCCCAGAGAATAAGACCAACGTAACGTTTAAACTACTGTACGCTTCCAGGCGAAGCCTTCATGGTTCTCAACGCCAAACAGCCAGACATTGTTCATCCCAGCTGTTGGGTGGGCTTACCTGGGCGCAGCGGAGCGGGTCACACACCAAACTGGTTCGCTGACGTCAAGGTGGAGAAAAGTAACGCAAACTTGCGGACTTCAATTTGAAATGTAAGCTGCGTGCGTGGCTGTTGAAACTGCGTCTGTGAAATAGAGTTAGTCGCTATACTTTTTCTCCCAGCAGCACTCATGAGTGAGTCATGCAGCTGAGCACACGCTCTCGATTTCCGCCCCTCCCTTTCCTCACCCCCGCCCCCCTCCCTCTTCGTGTCATAGATCGTGTATTAGTAAAATGTATCACTTATGAGGTAAAAATGTCGAAGAGAGTAGAGGATGTGCTAGCTAGAAATCTTATTTTTAGGCAGATCTTTCTTTTTTCTTTGCATTTTATGTATATTTTTTTTCATTTATTTTGACTTTCCATTCTACAGTGAGGATACAAATGAATTATTTACATTATCAATTAACTTGCTCATTCATGTTTCAGTTACAGTAATGTTTTTTTTCTATCTCATAAAATATAATTAAAAAATAATTAATTATAATAAGGAAAATGCTTACCTAATTTCCGATTATCGATTATTAATGGCTTATCAAAATAGTTGCAGATTCATTTGATGAATCTGTGCAGCAGAGGCCAAGCGAGGTATGCTGACTCTCAGTTCCTGCCGTGGGTCAAGCATACAAGTTCCATGAGGCAACTTGGTAGCATCTTTAATTTGCTGCACTCCATTTGGCGGTGCCAGATTTCATATCGCCTCAGCCTTTAAGTGTTATCAGAGCCAGTGCAGCAGCTTTTCTAATTATGGATTCAGCCACATCAAGCCAGGTGAAATATGTGTATATTCGACTCTATTGTTAACAGTGCTGTTTGTGCATGTGGTGTTTTGTTTTCCATGCCAGACTGGCCCAAACCAGTACTGTGCCGGTCTGATTTGGGGGGGCCCACCCGACATCCTTCCTGCATGGTAAACAACCACGTTTTTAAAAGCACTTCTCAAAGCTTAGATAGATAACTCCACACATTGACACATTCACACAGTAAGTGGTTGCTTTGTCCTGATTGTGTCTACCATGATGGAAATCCTAGTGGTCACAATTCAAGACGTTCAGTTGACCACAACATATTTCAGCAAGCTCACATCTGATGTCTTTTTCTTATAATGAATAAAGCAAAAACACACATTTTCCTATCATCGAACTAAGGTCAACATTTTAGCTCTGGAATGCAACGGTTCCTTTTTGTAGACATCTGGTCCAAATAAACTTTTTGAAGGTTTTACATTTATGACTCTTACAGCATGAAGCCATATCTCTTAGCTTTTCCATCAATGCAAGTTATACTGGAGGTCATGATTAAGTTAGGTGGATTCATGAGGACTATGGTAAGCTGCTCCTCAGATCTCTGCAGGGTAAATCCAGACAGCTAGCTAGACTATCTGTCCAATCTGAGTTTTCTGTTGCACGACTAAAACAACCTTTGAACGTACACACGTTCCACCAAAACAAGTTCCTTCCCGAGGCTGTTTTGCAGAGGCACCGTGGCTCCGCTCGACACTTAGCGCCGCCCAGACGATCGCGATTGGTTTAAAGAAATGCCAATATACCAGAGCACATTTTTCTCCCATCCCAGAATGCTTTGTGGACTAGCCAGACCCCCCTCCGCAGCGCTGTGGAGGAAGGTCTGGCAATGCACGACTGCGATTAAGTCAGCTGAGAAATGTGAGCGGAGTGAGAGCTCGTTGTTTTTGTCCCTATCATTTTAAAACCTCCATTGGCAGAGAAGCAACCACAGCTGTTGACCCTTATTTTATATTAAATTAAAGATAGGATTTATTGTGTACACATCTCATACACATAATTTCTATAAGCTTTACATATTCATATTCAAAAAATGTTTAGTTTAAACCTAATACAAAAAAAGATCATTGTTCAGAATTACATAATGATTTTATCTTTACAGTGCACACCTAATCAACAGATTCCAGTTTTGTGATAAAGGTCAAACATCTAATTCAAACTAAAAATGGGAATTGAAGTTCACAGCACAGTACGTCTGCCAGCGCCGACCATACTGTAGTCAGTAAGAAAGTTTTCTAACAATGTAAACCTATTGGTGCATTAATGTTTGCTAACATTAGACACATAACATAACTACTCTGACTTTAAAATGTATCTGTTTGGTGCAGAATATAATGGACGCTGTGGGGATAAAGTCCGGTCCTGCAGTAATGTATCTGTACTTTTGAAAGGGTACTTCAGATGAAACATGGCTGTTACAAAAAAAAATATATGACTTTACCCATACTCTGTCCTGTATGTACAAGTGATTTCAATAAAAGATAAATAAGAAAACGAACACCAGCAAATGCACCATCCATCATTCCTGACACCACGGTTGGACCCTTCAGTGCTGCTGTCTCCACATTCTCCTCTCTTGTGCAGCTGTTGACTTCAATCTCTTCTGTGCTTTTCTGTTTAAATCAACACAGGGCGGACGCAGGTTTAAGAAAAGCTCCGTCAAATATTAGAAACAAGATAGAAAAGGGAATAAGAAGATTGATAAAATGTGATAAAAATGTGTGCATGAAAAACATGCTAAACATAAAGTCTGAATACTTTAAACGTCTGTGCTTTTTGAATCCGGAGATGCCTGTTTTTCTGCAGGAGCATTCTAGATGGGACACAAAGAAAAGGGCTGTAAATTAGGGGAGTCATGACAGAAGAAAACAATAGTGAATAGATAGAGGAGGTGTGTTTAAGCTAATCAAATGACAAACCTTGTGAGGAATGCTCAGGTCCTTAGTCTCAGAGTTTAACCCAGAAACCTCTCCGTTCTCCAGTCCATTTGGTCTGGGAGTGTTGAGCACTAGAGAAGTGTCTTCTCTCTCCTCGATGTGCAGCGGGCTGTCGTCTGCTGCAGACAGCTGGAGCTCCAAGCTCAGTGAATCACAGGAGTTGTTGAGTTCAGAGCTGCTCTCGCTCGGCGGAGCTTTCTCACCGTCTCCCTTATTATCAGATCCTGCAGGAGGCGTAGGCTCCTCATCTTTCAGGCCCTTCTCCTCTTCCACCTGACTGCTGTCTTCCAGCGACTTCAGCTGGTTTCCAGCCGCAGCGTCTCCTTGTTCAGGAGAACCGTGGGTCTCACTGTGGCTGGATCCCGCGTCCAGGTCCCTGGACTCGGGGGTCTCCAGAAGAGGTGATGGCGGGGAGACTGCGAGGGTGCTGCTCTCTCTGGACAGAGTGCTGTGGCGAGGCTTGTCCGGGGACTTGAAACTAAACCTCTGGGCAGGTTTAGGGCTATAGCTCTTGTGAAACTCAGAGAAGCTGGCTTTCCAGGCCTTAGGGGACATTAGACTTCGTCTCTTCAGGGAGCCATATCTGAAATATTTTTTTTTTTTGCAAGGGTAATATCAGCCAACAAGGAATTGGTTTGAATATTTTGCTTCTATCCCCAAATTAGAAACATCAACTTATTCAAATGATTCGTCCCAAAATAAAAGTTCATGGGCAAGCATTTTGTCTGTGGGGTGTACAGCATCCAAGGCATTGCAAGTCTGGAAAATATAACTAATGATATAGTAAATATTGCAGCTTTGGACCCACAGTGCAACTATTTGGCATGGAATATATTGACATTAAAGGTCCCCTGGCATGAAAATGTCCCTTTATGAGGTTTTTTAACATTAATATGCGTTCCCCCAGCCTGCCTATGGTCCCCCAGTGGCTAGAAATGGTGATAGGTGTAAACCGAGCCCTGGGTATCCTGCTCTGCCTTTGAGAAAATGAAAGCTCAGATGGGCCGATCTGGAATCTTCTCCTTATGAGGTCATAAGGAGCAAGGTTACCTCCCCTTTCTCTGCTTTGCCCGCCCAGAGAATTTGGCCCACCCATGAGAGACAGACATCATGGCTTTCAAACGAGCAAAGTGGCAGTTGGTCAAGGCCACACCCCCTCCACCTTGCCCCCTCTCCTCAATAACATTTAAAGCTACAGACACATAAATGGCACATCCTAAGGAAAGCTCATTGTGGGACTGGCTCTAGTGGCTGTAATTCTGCACCAAAGCTGAATTTTGGGAAAGAGACTTCAGATACAGCATTAGGGGACCACTAAGGCCTATATAAAAACATCCAAAAAGCTGCATGTCATAGGACCTTTAAATGCTTTTTGGAGCTGCAAAAAAACAGCCCTGCTAGCATCAAGTTGCATCAGTAGGATTAGGATGAGAAGAGGCTTTACATTCACAGTGTTTTGTGATCTGAGATTAGCAGAGATTCAGCTGTCATGAGTAGGTGATATCATTTTGTGGAACTATTGTCATTGAAAATGTCTTCAAAATTCTAAGCGCATAAGAAAAACTTACCGTTGCATTCCCTTCAAGGCAAACATTTTGTCCGGATGCTGAGCCTGCAGCTCCTTTATCACATTATGTAGATCGAGGTTGAGCTGAAAGAGCAGAGGATTGGTTTGAAAACAACTTTTATATAACAATTACCATTATGTGCCAAGCAACTTTAGAAAAACATACCGTGCTCATTTCCTTATAGAATATGTCTCGTAAATTTGATACAGCTGAGAAGACTGTCACGAAGCATCCAACGCGGCTAAGAAAGACAAAATGTCAAAACATAATATAAGAACAAATGTGCACACCGTCCCTCACATCTCATATGATAATAGAAAATATGCCAGCAGACCTATCAAAGAGCACAGGCAGCTCTTCTTTTAACTCAGTGTTGATGCCTTCATAGACACTTTTGGCAGCATTCATCTCTTCTTCTGCCTGCAGAGTGAAAAGTTGACTTCATTTCAAAGAATATCTTTGCAGTAGCGTAGTCTATGTGATACGCAGGTATACGCAAGTATACCCACTAAGAAAGAGCCACGATTTCCATATACCCACTTAGAAATGCGCAATGGCACGTAACAACATACTTTCAATTATAATTTTGATATATTTTGAAATGTCATGTGTTTTTCTTCTTCACATAGGCTAAATAAAGGTATTTCCACCGTAAAATTGGTGCATAAAAGTGTGTCAGAATGCAGGCAATGAAGTATTTGACGCTCAAAATTTCCCTTGGGGAGGACACCCGGACCAACCACTATATGCATTCCCCCCCCCCACATTCTGGCCCATATATATATATATATATATATATATATATATATATATATATATATATATATATATATATATATATATGTATATATATATATATGTATATATATATAGGCCCACACATATGCAGTACAGTATACCCACTACAATACAATAGACTACACCACTGTAATCTTTGAACAAATATAGGTTGAAATACACAGCCAAAAAAAAGAGAAATGCATGCCATTATTAATAACCTTGTTAATCTTGACATCGTCCCTCTTCTTAGCAGTCTGCAGTGCCTCCAGGTGGTGGAGGGAAGAGTCGTAGTCCACCAGTTTTCTCCCCCTCTTGGCTACTTTCTCCTACAGATGGAAAAAGACAGAAGACCCAGATATGTATTTTGTGTGTGTGTGTGTGTGTGTGTGTGTGTGTGTGTGTGTGTGTGTGTGTGTGTGTGTGTGTGTGTGTGTGTGTGTGTGTGTGTGTGTGTGCACGCATATGTGAACTACACAGTGGTGGAATGTACATTTACTCAAGTACTATACTAAAGTACAAATTTGTGAGTCTTTTCTTTTCATGCCACTTTCTACTTCTACTCCGCTAGATCTCAGAGAGAAATATTGTACTTTTTACTCCACTACATTCATCTGACAGCTTTAGTTACTAGATAGTTTACAAATTAAGATGTTTACACATAAAACACATGTACTTTTTAAAATATGATGTATTATTATAAATTAAACTACCCAACAATATAAAGGCCTATCCATAAAAGTTGATTGACAGAACTGTTTGGATCGTTTCCAGTTTCAAAAATGTGAGGATTTTTTCTGCATTGAGTACTTACTTTTAATACTTTAAGTATATTTTCAATGCAGGACTTTTACTTGTAACAGAGTATTTTTTTTTACAGTGTGGTATTAGTACTTTTACTTAAATTAAGGATCTGAATACTCCTTCCACCACTGGAACTACAGTACTTGTGTGTCTTTGTGGTTTTGTGTGTTTGCTCTCAGGCATTGTGTCTGCGTGTATCCGCTCCTGTTTGCTCGCATACTGGCTTCCTCTTGTCTTACCCTGACATCTGGGAATTGGCTCACGTAGGACTCCATGGTGCGTACGGCCTGGTCTAATAGCTTCACCTCAAAGTCATTCCACAGGAGGTCTTCCCCCTTTATTAAAAGGTGCAGCATAAATATTGCATTCATTATGTATGAAGAGGGGGAGAAAGACAGGGGTTTGGTCCCCAGACAATGTGTGAGTCCTGCTGCCTTCATACTGGTAAAACACAAATGTGCAACTGTACTGTAACTGCTGAGTTTTATAGTATTTTATTATGTATATATATATATATATATATATATATATATATATATATATATATATATATATATATATATATATATATATATATACATACAATTCAGGTCAAAAGTTTGGGGTCTCTTAGAAATTTCCATTCCACACCATTACATACAGAATACCAGCTGAGATCAGTTCCATTGTTTTTTTAATCAGGGCAGCAGTTTTCAGATTACATTGTGTGCTTACATAATTGCAAAAGGGTTCTCGACTGTTGTAGAAAGAAGTGGCTGATCTTTAATGCAATCTCTACATTGCCCATTATCAGCATCCATTCATCCAATGTTCCAAAGGCACATAGGCTCTAATCTGATATCATTTCAAAAGGCTAACTGAGAAAACATTGGAGATCCCTTTTGCAATTATGTAAGCACATAATGTAATCTGAAAACTGCTGCTTAAAAAAACAACTGATCTCAGCTGGTATTCTGTCTATAATGGAGTGGAATGGAAATTTGTAAGTGAACCCAGACTTTTGACCAGTAGTATATGTGTATGTAATATAATTATAATATATATAATATATATAAATCAAATAAAAACAAAGATAAAAGACAAACATAGACAAATCAATCGATCCAGAATCAGAATCAGAAAAGGAGTTATTGCCAAGTAAGAAGCACTTACAAGGAATTTGCCTTGGTTGTTGGTACATACATAAACATATTAAACATTAATATGAAATGAAATAAACAAATGGCACATACATATAACTTTTCAACAATAAGAAAAAGAGAGGCTGTAAAAAAATGTTGAGGGATGTGCAAAAGTTCAGGAAATAGAAATCCATCAAAGAACAAAATGATCACTAACACCGACCTCTACGATGGCTCCTAGATCTTCCTCTCCAGCCCAGTCGGTCTCATAAGCGTCAAACAGAGACTGGGAAAGGCGTCTTGAAGCTTCACGCATGTCTGTGAAAAGCAGAATCGTCCATATGAGACCTGCAGAAGGACACAAATCTACAGTTCTGCAGCATCAACAAGCAAAAAAAACATGTCACCTCTAACTGCATTAATGTAGTTCCTCAGATCCTTGTACATCCGGTTCCCATCAGTCTGCAAATAGACATTAGGTGCATGATTGTCAGTCTTTAGATGTATGACTTTTTTTATGATGTTTGATTAGTAAGCTATGGTCAATAAATCATCCATTGTTCACACATACACAGTAAAACATGTTGAGACAGCAGCGGAAATGCATTTGTTTTTAACTAAAAGACTTGTGTTTTCTAATTGTTCAAACATATAAATCTATTTTACTGTCCAAATAAACACAAACAGTAACCCTGTACTTCTTATTTTCTCACTAAGCAGGGGTTTTATTACCTGCTGGTCATTAAACTGTTGGAGACACTGTTCAAATTGGTCATCTCTGCTCTCCACTGTCTTCCCCAGCCTTTGCAGAACCTGCAGAAAAAAAGCATATACCTCAAAGTAACAGCTACTACTAACCTCTTGTTATTTGGGGAATACAACTTGCAGACCATTACCTTTTCCTTGCTTCTGCTTAGCTGTCTCTGGACTTTTTTAGCAAAGTCACCAGAGTTGCCTTTTGGACTCGTACTCTCTGCCATATTGTGTCTTGCCTGTGTTTATTGCTGATGATGAAGGAAAACAGAGAAGAAAGAATCCACATTTGGATAATATTTTAGTAATATTTTAAATGCAGGACTTTTATTTGTACTGGAGTATTTTTACAGTTTGGTAGGCTATTTAGTAGTTTTACTCCATTAAAGGATTACTCAATACTTCCTTCACTACTGAATATAAGTATAAAATAGTAAGGAAAAAAACCTCTGCCATCCATGGAGGCTCCCTGCACCTCAGTTTGGAAAACCCTTTTAATACACCCGTGCAGGGGTGTCGGACTGGGGGTAAAAAGGGGACTGAGTACCCAGGGCCCTCATGTGAGGAGGGCCCAAAAAGATGCTAGAATGAATAGCTGTGGACGAGGGGAGGGGCCCATATAGAAAATGCCTTTCTACAGGGCCCAGAATGTTGAGATACGCCCCTGCACCCATGGGAAAACCACACCAAGAACCTCCTCTGAAAACTACATTACCCAGAGTTCCCTGCGGCCAAGCCACTCCCAGTAGGCTAGTAGAATGGCAGCGGTGAACTTTACCCGGAGTGTTTAATAAATATTTCTGTTGGTGTGGGAGGAGTGGCCCTTTGATAAATGGTCACATCGCTTCGCTGCTCGCCGACCTGCAGGACGTGATCATGGGCAGCACTCTGGCCAGGTGTGCCGCCACCGACCTGGGCATCCAGTGGGCCGGCTGGGCTCTGGCTGCAGCTTTCAGAACCGAGAAGTTTTATGATTTGGCAGGTAAAAACTGGCGAATATTTCCATAGCCTATGTAAACGTTGGTTTGCGGCCATGTTGCTGACTGCTTTTGCAGCCTGACTCTTTATTCAGGACAGTTTCTTTCGTGTAAAGTCAACTAGACAGAAAAGTGAAAAAAAAAAAAAAAAAACAGCCTAAATGTAGGTTACTTAAACATAATTCAGCTGTGTGAGTTGTAATGTCATTTTGTAATTTGTAAAAATGCGTTTTTGCTCAGCATGTAAGTATTGAACTGTCACCATTATAAAACCCTGTGTTATCTAAAGCAGCTTTGTTGTGAAACAGCCTGGGAGCTCCTCCTTCCTCTTAAGAAGCTGCATGCAGACCCGATCAGCTCAGCTGAATGGCCCTGTGTCAGCAGGGGCGTACAGAGGGATCCTGGGGCCCTCTTCATGAACTAAAAAGCCCCCCCCCTCCCCCTTTTTTTTTTTCCTTCTTTTTTTGTGCGGCCCAATTATGGAATTGACAGAGCCTGTCTCCCCACTAGTAGTCTTAATAGATGCACATTGCTGGGATAAAGCCTGTCCCTCCCCTCTCGCTTTCCCCGAGCGCTGCCCTGGACGATTGTGATTAGTTTAAAGAAATCCAAATGGGCCACAGCGTTTATTTCCTGTATCCCAGAATAGATGGGCGTTGTAGCCAGACCATACTCCAGCGCTGACACAGCGCTGTGGAGGTAGGTCTGACATGTGAGACACTAGGGATTACTGCTACCTGGTCTCACTTTTGCATTTGTAAGAAATAATTTCATCTCCAGTTCAAACTGACTGAACAGCACAATAATAATCAAATAAGAATTACTGTATGTTCTGATTCAATTTTTTTTTAATATATAATAGCGTCCTCTAGAGCTGAAACAATAAGTTGATTAATTGATTAGAAAATGTATTCGCAAATGGCTTTACTGAGTATCTTTTATTTCTGTAGAAATTGGCTAAAATTATCCAGTTCCAGCAGTGGTGAGGATTTTCAACTTTTTTTGCTCATATAATAATAAACTGAATATCTTTGGATTTTGAAACTGCTGGTTGGACAACACGAGCAATGGGAAGGTGTCACCCTGGAAATTGTGATCAACATTTTTCACCATTCTCTGACATCTTATAGACCAAACAACTGACAAACAAATCAATAACAAAAAACAAACCATTAACATAATCTTAAATTGCAGCCCCAAGTATCTAATTAGACTGTGAGTTTTAATGAGGTGACAAGTTCTGAGCTTAAAAAGTGAAGTACACGAGCAATGATGAAGTCAGAGGTGCCGTGAGGCTTGAATCCAGATCATTCTAAAGTCATGTGTTACATGCGGAGCGGTGCATCTTACCTGTCGACACCAATGACTGATTTCTTTATAATTTTCCCAAATGGATCACGTTGACACTTTCCTTTGACTCGCCCTCTTCTGGTTCTCCCCCGTGCGCTGTGCTCCTGGATATTTTACCCTTGAACTTTGGAACCAATTGTCTGCAGTATCCTGGGTAAAAGATTTATTGAACACGCCTTACTAGAGTAGAGCGATCCGCCATGCCCATGTCCCAACCGCCCTGAGTCTGCAGCTGTCTCTCTCTCTCTCTCTTTTTTTTTTTCCTTCTTCCAGGATCTGGCACATTTATACTACTTGCCCACCTGAGTCGTATCTGGGGAGGAGCCAGTCATGTCCGCCAGAAGGTGCAGACTGGGTTGGTGACAGCATGGGGACTCAGGTAAGGAAGGACCGCACCCCCCCCCTCCCTGCATTTTAGGCCTTTATTTGTGACACGACAGCTTAGACGTGAAAGGGGTGTGAGAGGGGGAATGACATGCAGCAAAGGTCGGGACCGAACCCGTGGCCGCTGCGTCAAAGACTAAGCCTCTGTATATGGGCGCGCGCTCTACCAGGTGAGCTAACCAGCGCCTGACCCCCCCCCCTCCCCCATTATTAAACACCAAGTGACACCCCCGGCACAGTTAAATGCAACCCTAACAGAGGAATGCTGATTATGGCCTGCTTCATTCAAACTGGCGGAGTTTTGTGTAAGTTAGCACGGGGTCCTTGGCCAGGTCAGAGGAGGAAACTAATGAATGTGAAACCTTCAAGTCAGGTTAATGAATAATGCCTTTTGGTTAATGTGAATGGAAGTTAACCGTGTTCTCTCTGCAGGCTGGGGACATTCCTCTTCATGCGGATCTTGAAGGACGGTCACGATCGCAGGTTCAACAATGTCAGAGACAGCCCAGGGACTTTCTTTGTGTATTGGACTGTTCAAGGTACTTGGAAGTGATGCTAATGCCTTCCTCTCATTGCCACAGTCCTTGACCAACTCAGCACCCAACTGAAGCGAGCGTTGCCTTGTATAAATCACTGTCTGGTTTCTAGCTCTTAGTTATGTATATATTCTACTTAGGAGCTGTTGGTTACTGTTAGCCGAATTCATTTAGTTCATGGTGGTATTAATGCAAGGCTGGGTGAAGATGATACATTGTTTTCCTGTTGTGTTTTTTTTTTTTAGCACTGTGGGTATTTATGACCCTCCTGCCCACCCTCATGCTGAATAGCGAGAAGCGAGATGTGCCTCTGGGAACGAGGGACTACCTCGGCTGGACTATATGGGGCCTGGGCTTCGCTGCTGAAGCTATTGCTGATCAGCAGAAATGGCTTTTCAAGCGGGACCCAGATAATGCTGTAAGTTAACAGATGTCATGCTGTGCAACCATTAATGCATCATTCACTGATTGTAAACGTTAATGTATCGTCCAATTTATTTGTATTCCTCCAGGGGAAGTTCATCCAGAGTGGCCTATGGGCTTACAGCAGACACCCGAACTATTTTGGAGAGATCCTGCAGTGGTCGGGTCTCTGGCTCTCGGCCTCATCAGTGATGCAGGGTCCCCAGTACCTGAGCGTGGCGTCGCCTCTCTTCGTCTGGTTCCTGCTGCGTTACGTCAGCGGCATCCCCATCCTGGAGAAGCAGGCCGTGAAGAAGTGGGGATCGGTTCCAGGCTTCCAGGACTACATCAAGAACACTCCTCTTCTCTGGCCATGGCCTAAATTTTAATGTTACATTGATGAACATTTTCTCAACTGCTGTACCAACATTTGCCTCAGGCAAAGAACGTTTACACATTTATCAGTGTCCTGAGCAAAACCCAGAATTTCTGACATTTTCTGTTATTCTGTCAAATAAATTCCAGTTTATCACACAGTCTTCAAATGATAGCTTTCTGTGCAAGATCTCTTTGTGGCGTGTGGTGATTCAGAGCTAAATAAGTGCATTGTGGTCAAGACTATAAAGCTACCTTTTTAGTCTCTAAATTCACAGGTTGAGCATCTCTACAATAAAGACGTCTAAGATTCTCAATCATGGGAGTTGTTCAGAATTACAAGTCAAGGTGTGAATGGTGGTTCGAAAGAGTGAAGGAGGCCATCTTTGTCAAATTGGAACAACCGGCACACAACTGAGGGGACACCACTAAAGCTGCCTGTGTGCGTCATCTGAACTGGTGTCCCGACACTTAATTTTGAGACTTTCTGAAACAGACGTTCACTCCCACTTCCCCCAGTGATTGTCCAGCCATGTGGAAAGGAGACAGAAGCTAGGGTTTGTACTTTTCTTTCAAGCACTTTAAATTTGAATACATGACCACGTCACTTTTCATGTGTACAAGTGCAACTCTATGAACTCCTTCGAGGAGATGCGTGGTTATCACTGTATTTAAACAATATGGTTTCTCCCTCTGAGTGCAGACCATTCAGAACAACTATTAACCCTTCCTTCTTGCTTTCAAATGTGCTCAGGCAAAACGTATGCAGAACCCTACCTTTACAGTGCTGTCCTAACAAACCTTCCCAAGCACTTTAAGACCCATTCAAACCTGAACTAGTGACAAATCTCACGTTACCTTAACCCCTCTCAAAGTGTGAACTAACTTACAGAGGTTAATACCTAGGACTCTCCAACTCAACTGAAGCCTTTTGGATGAAAGGTGAATTTAAAATATTGCTACGTTCCAAATCAATAGTTTCCTTTCAGTACATGTTGCATGCAGTATGCATATTATATATATGTATGGCACATACAACTTCTAACATTGTGCCTTGAACTTTGACCCTCTTGCCCAGATTACCATTGCAGTCTGTAGTTAATGAGCTATCATCTGTCTGTGCTCTCACTGCGGCTCAGTCGATGTGGCGTTATCTGCATTATGTGACCAGATGCAGTACAACATCCTGGTATTTTAGGCATACTGCATTGGACATACTACGTATGGGGACATAATCTTTTTCTGGCATTTTATATAGTATGGTAGCATGGGTATTGGAACTCAACCCAAGTGTATTCTAGAATTTAAATGAGTTGATCTTTAGGTGATACATTACAAATGAATGCAATACAGAGGCCTAAGTAGAGCCTACCACAAGACATTTATGTACCGTATGTGCTAACCTGGAACACAGAATCATCCTCCCATCCTCCAATTATTGGATTCATAAAGATAGGAAACCTCACAGAGCATTTAACAGAAATCACATGAGATTTTTGTAAAGGTTAGAAATGTATTTTATAAGTTACATGAATTTTAGAGAAATTACTTGTGTACAAAACTTATGCTAATAGGTAATCAAATAATGCCACGGCAACTTAACTGGCTAATCTTACAAAAGTAATTGCCTTCTGTATGGGATTGCTCCTAAGCATGCTGTACTGTACAAACATTACACAGAGCAATAAATATTGCAAAGGAGGAGCAAAATTAACTGGTAGAGATTAAAGCATGGGCCATAAACCAGCGAAAAATGTTCCTGACGACGATCACTGGCAGTGCAAACACAATGGCAGCGAAGATACATTTTTGCCCTCAACAACCGCCCCCCCCCCTCGTTTTTTTTTTTAAAGAGATCAATGCCAATTACCAATAACCCAGTCAAGCTTACATATGATAGAAGATCTGCCTCGAGGTCTTACAACTACTGTTTGTAGTTCCAGTATGAAAAGGAAAGGGCATGTGAGTTTGTAAACAGTTACAGCACAATTCGCTGGAGGATGAAAACAATCAAAACTTAATAGAATTGAAATACAAACATCACAAAAAAATTTTTAAAAAAAAAGTAAAAGACACTGTTACTAGCAGTCACACATTCAATTACAAACTAGAATGAAATGCCTTAGAATCAGTTCTTCAACTTCTGAGTGACACATGAGTTGAAAAACTGGCGAGAGAAAATTAGGTCACAATCAATCTGTACATATTTTCACCTATGCGCACATTTCTCAAAAGGAGTAATATACAGTACGTTACATGTGTTAAGAGGTGAAATGAGAATGTCTTGTTAAACATTTGGCAAAAGCATCAGCTCTAAAGACACACAAGTGTGCATAGATAGGAAAATCTAAAAGTATCCTTATACAAACACATAAAATCATCAAAATACAACTCTTACGATTGTGAAATATTAAAAAGATTATAAAAAAGGCTAAGATGGAGATATTTATAGCAATTATCAAAGCAGTACCATGTTATGCGTTATGCAGTAAAATAAGTAGTAATGGTTGTTATTGCAGTATCCATCAAGGGTTTAGTGTAGCTACTTTGGATTATTTAAGGAGTGGAGATGCAAAGAATTTTCCTTGGCGAGAGAATCCGACTGCTGATTTACTCTTGCTCCCAAATCTGCAACAAAAGGAGCGCACATAATGGCATTAGGAGTCAAAGCCAATTAAACGGAGTCAGTGAAGGATAGTGAGATATTGTACAGTAGATTAACTTCTATGAAAGATGTTCAAATGAGTCAGCCCTTTTCTCTAAATCTGAAGTTCTTTATAGCTTTCCTAAAACATTTGAATCAGCAGCACACACACACACCATTCATTCTGGAGGCAATTAATCATGACATCATTGATTATACACACTGTTGAAACCGGGCAGGAGGGGAAATGTGCTTGTGCGTTTACCTGGGTGTCAGAGTGGACTTCATGCGCTGAGACAAGGAGCTGGAGGAGGGGGTTTTATTGAGCTGGTGCTCCGGAGTAGTCAGAGGCCCCAGCATGCTCACTGCAACAGCACAAACATTACAATGAAATACCAACCAGCACACAACCACAAACTGTGCCCAGACCCATACGAAGCGCTGCAGAAAAGCGACGTGTAGTGAGCCCTTACTTCTCTCGGGGGTGGCATAGCAGTTTGCGTTCTCGATTATCAGGTGGTCCAAGTTGGGCGGCTCGCTTTCTAACATCACAAACTGGCCCCAGTAATCTGGCGGCAGCGCCAACAGACGCTCCACAACCTGAACAGAAAGATTAGCAAGAATGCAAAAGATCAGGGTTGTTTCAGTGTGTTGCCTCATCCTCTTCCAACAGTGCTGAACTGGTTCTGTAGATAGCCCTGGGCAAGACAGGGGGGAAATACAGAAAAAAGAAAAGTGGGGTATATAGTAAAAAGCTTTTTGGTGGCATCTGTATGTTGTGTATGGTCAGACTCCCATTAAGCTGGGTTAAAATCATGTTTCTGCTAATTAGTGTGATAATGATGCTCAATCACTTTAAATAGTTTCAAATGTGTAAAAACGATCCTTTGATACTTAAAATTAAAAATGATAATCTCATCTAGACTTTGAGACTTGAGTTTTGCCTCTGTAAACATTTTGATTGAGAGAAAGTAGAAGCTTTTCATGAAGTCAACGATGGTATTTGTGGTTGGCACTTGATGTGATATATTCAGCGTCACTGGTTATAATGTTATCTCATTAATATCCGCCTCACTGCTTACATGAGTTAGTTAGTTCACATTAAAAGCATTCAACTGGCAAAACACGGGGTGGATTGTATTGTGAAGCAGTCACAGGAGACGCAATGTATTTGTGACCAAGGTTAAAGCTGACAGCAAAAACAAGCATCTATTTGACTAGGAAAGACTAAATGGACTGCATCTCTATATTACGTGCGACGGCCATGATTCATGAAGCAGGTGAAAATAACATGGAAACTGTATAAAAAAATATATATATATATATTTTATTAAATCTGTGTGTGTGTCGCAGTTTCCTGCGGCGTCACTATTACAACCACCCACGCCTGCCTCACGCATGAGGCGGTACTTAATCTGCAATGGAAAACGGAGGACGGTGCACCGCAGCCGAGCCGGTACTAGCAGTGGGTAAGCGCCATTAGATTTGCAATGAACAGGTTCTCCTCCCTCATTCCCAATACCCCCTTCTCCTACACCATACCTCACTCTTTTTTGTGTGTGTTAGGTTTTGAATTGCTTTTAAGTTTGGTTGCATTTTATATCTCTTAGTTATGTTACTTTAACAGGTTTAAAAACGTATACAAATGTGCAATAGATTTAAAGTGAACAATTTTTTGGAAGACGATACATTACACATTGCAATAAACTACTACAAGTGTCTACAAGCAAACAAGACATGGTCCTTTTCTGCATTTTTTAGACAGCGGATCAATTATACAAATTTTGCACAGTGCAATGGAAAGAGACAACCACAGCCACAGTGAGCCGTTAGATGAAGAGCTGCAGGCTAACTCCTTTTACCATGCTCACCAGCTGTTGCGCCTGACCTGATGGAAAAAGGCCAGGTGTACGCCGTCCTCTTTATCAAAACAACACAAGTTCGACAGGCTTCACTGTAAACAGATGCACCAGTTGCCTCAGCTGGGCAATATATCGATATCGTGATATGAGACTAGATATTATCTTAGATTTTGGGTTGTCTTTTCATGCATTACATTAAAGTTATGTCATTTTCTGAACTTACCAGACTGTTGTAACTGTTCTATTATTTGCCTTTACCCACTTAGTCATTATATCCACATTACTGATGATTATTTATCAAAAATCTCATTGTGTAAATATTTTGTGAAAGCGCTAATAGTCAACACTACAATATTGTTGCAGTATTGATAGAGGTATTTGGTCAAAAATATTGTAGGGTTTGATTTTCTCCATATTGGCCAGCCCTTCCAGTTGCTCCTCTGTTGTATTTCTAACAAAGTAGCTGCTTAATGGCTGTTTACTTTAAAGTTTTCTAGGGAATTCTATAACTAAAACACTGAAAAAACATGATATACAATAGGTGTGATGAGCCGTTCAGGCCTACCTTAGGTTGTCGTTTGGTATCCTGTAGGATTGTCATTGGGTCAGGGTTGGGAACGGCATGACCCAAAATAGTTGGCCCAAACACTCGAGCCAAGTTACTGATGTCCATCTTTGTGTCCAAACTGTCAGCAACTCTGAAAGATTTTATTAAGATTTAATTATGTCTCTTTGGTGTTTACGAAATAGAATATACACCATTTAAAGTGTATTTTAGGTTAAATGAACAGAATTGCCCTTTCTAAAAAAAAAATTAAAAAAATAAGATGAGATCAAGGAGTTTATTAAATTCTTAGCACATCTTTCCCTCAAGCAATTCAACCCACTTAAAGTTAGAGGAGACAGCAAAATAAAAACGGTCAGTTACAGAGAGACATCAGCCAATCCCAAAACTCAGTTTGTAGCAGGAATTTGTAAGGCATCAAAGCAGAGTTAATGCATCTTAATCAGCTGCGCTGGGATATGCATAGCTGTAACATTAGTATTTTATTTAGTGGAGAGAAGCTGCTAACCTCTGAAGGTGGAGGACTAAGAAAGCCAGTGTGTCTCTGTTGGCCTGCGGCAGGTCACTGATGGTTTGGTACATCAGAGCTACGCTGTTGTCGTCATCTGAAACCTCTGAGGGGGAAACAAAGAAAACTATTTTGTCAGCAGATACCAAGAAATGGGAGGTTGTGTGGATTTATTAACAACTTGAAGGCAAATGTAACAAAAAAAATAAAATAAAAAGCTAACAAGCTGAAAGATCAATCTCTTGTTTGTTCCAGGCAACTTCCCGCCTGAGGTTTCCGTAACTGCTCAAAACAAATTGCAAAAGCAAAGTAGAAGTGCTTATTAAACCTGCATTTAATACGTCTGTTGGGTACACTCCTGCCATCCATTAAGAAGTTACACAAAGTTGAAGTTATTTCAAAGTCTTAATTGTTTTTATTTAATGTGTGCAATTATTTTTTTTTTTTTTTTCCTATGGAGCCCTACCACAGCCCAAACAGCTACCAACATAAGCAATCTTTTCTAACGCCAGTCTCACACACATACCGGCTGCCTCCATGAATGTACGGTTGAGGCGGAAGGTGAGAAGAGGCTCCTTGAGGTTCCTCAGAAAGTCCTTGAGGAGGCCAGTTATGGCATGGATATCATCCACCTTGCTGAGCACGGGAACCGTTTTGCTGCGGAGAAACTTTTCCTTCAGGTCCTTCACTGTGCGATCAGCACCGGACAGACGGTACAGTCCCGCCTGAGACGAAGAAATACAATTATTCATTATTTATTGTTTCATTTTGTTCAGTTACTGTGTAAAAGAAAAATTGTTCCAGCATGCAACTCACCCATTAAACACCAACTTGTTGTTTTTGTGTACAAATCAAACAAATTAGATGGTGCTGGTAGGCATAAATTTGGACAGAGCCAGCTAGCAGGTTCCCCCTGCTTCCAGTCTTAATGCTAAGCTAAGTTAATTAAACCAAGACAAAAATCTCCTGGCTCTAGCTTTGAACTTAGCACACAGAGATGAGATTGGTATCAATCTTGGGAAAGTGAGCAAAACATTAAACAGAAAGAAGACACAGCAGCAAAGTCATAAAGCAATCAAGAGACAAACAGCCACAGCCAAATTACTAATTTAATCTCTCAGGAACAGATAGTCAAATCTTAGTTACAGCTTTCTGTCACAGCTTAGGGGAAAGACATCGGAGATAATTAATGGGATGTGAGGCCTTACTAGCTCACACATTTCCACATGTTTTAAGGACAGATGAACACCACTCACCTCATGCAGGCCCCTCTGCTCGATCTCACTAATACAGTGGACTACGAGAGGAGGAATCATGGGGGATGTGTTATGGACGTAGTCTGCGAGCACACCCTGGAGACATTCGAGAAATGGGGTAAACTGTCAGCACTATGACAACGTTTCAGAGTGGGAATAAACTTCTGCTTTTACCTGCACATCATAAAGCCAAAAAAGGTTATGAAAATGTTCTCACACACCTCTCCGATTTTGACCGGTGTGGCACCCATGTTGGGGATGCATGGCAGAGGGCAACGCTCGCGACACTCGGGGTGCGAGACCACCCTGCAGTCACGGCACTTCAGTGAAATCTTGCCAAACTTGATCCTCTTTCCACAGGGTACGCACGATTCAGGCTTAATGACCTATAAAAAGACATTAGACATGATTTTGGAGGCCGGTAAAGACTGTGGGTCAGCAGCTACATGGAGCTAAGAAATTACACTTTGTTTCTTCAAATAAACTCAAGTAAACGCACTGCATGAATAAGTTTCTTTACAGACGCCAAATTCTATTAGGAGTAGATGATAACAAATTAATAAACTTTGAGTTTGATCTAGTTCATTAGCTTGATGGCAAAACTAGTAACTCCCCTTAATCTAAAAAGTGCTAGCATATGCTTTTCTAGTCAGATTAAATGGCGTCGTACAGTTTTGGAGACAAACTCGTGAAGACGGACAGCCCCGTGGCTCTGCGGAGTGCTGGGCGCTGCTTTTCGCTCTCCCTCGGGGTTGCCAGGCTGCTTGAAGACATCGTCAGACTTGACAGATTCAGAGTCCCACTCCATGGCAGCTGAACAGGAGATAAATTAATAAATAAATAAATAAATAAATAAATAAATACCAATGTGTTACACGCCATGACCACTGAGGTTATAAGAAGATAATGTCGATTCACTGATTCTGATCACTGCATATTTAGACTCAAGACATCCATAAACCGAATAAGAACATTACAAATAATAGGTGGATGAGCACGGTCTATTAATTAAATTATGTTTTGGCGGCATCACAACAGGGCCCTGTTTGTATCTTAAAAACAGAGTTTCAGTAGATTGGTTTGGTGGATGATGATATTAGCCTAGATTTGTCAGTTATTTTAAAATGGCTTAAAATTGTATCATGTTTTTAATAATAATAATAATAATAATAATAATAATAATAATAATAATTATTATTATTTCAGGCAGTGTGATGACAACATTTTAAAATTGCAATTTTGAAATAAACTAATCACTCGGCCCTAAATGAATTTTAACTTGAGTTTAAATAATAAGTTCACAAGAGAAGAGAGAATTCACAAGCTTAATTAAACCAGCTGACATAATACTAGCCTGGATATGTCGAACAGGGCCCAGTACAGCCCAAGGTTACATACTGCTAAATAAGAAAAACCTTACCAGTCTTTCTCCTGCTGCGAGTCCAGTAAGGAACAGACTCGATGGTTGAAACAGCCTCAACAGGTCCTCCATTTGCAGGGACCGTCACTGTGGTCTTTGTCACGAGGGTCTCATTTCCCTGTCACAAATTAATAAAAATAATGGTCACAACAACCACATATAACCAAATTCTGTCAGAGCCCAACCATATGTTCTAAGAGCTGGTTACAGGCTTGCAACAAAACATCTGCTTTTCAATTCTTTATATTTGGAGTGAGTGTAGTTATGTGTAATACAGCACATATTTCAGTAATGAAAAAGCAAAAACGCACCCTCTCTGAAGTTCTGCCTGTTGACCGAGACCGTTTGGAGGCAAGAGGAGGACCATCGACATGATTTCTTGAGGAGCGCTGAAATCAAGACAGCAGACATGACATCCGTACCTCCAGTAGACATTAAGCCATTCTTCCAAACAAGTGTTCAAAGGGGCACATGTACTTAACATACCCTCTTTTCTCTTTTCTTGAGTCGCACTGTCCTCACATTGGAGGAGTCCCAATCCTGTCACAGATCGAGCACATCAGAATCAGATTGCAAAATTAAAGGAGATCACTTTTTACTGTATAGCATATGATGTTTATAAGAGGATACTGAAATGCGGAGTGCTTACAAGAGAGTCATCCGTTTTGTCGTAGCTGATATCTGACAAGATGGAGGCTGACTCATCTATCGTCATTAGTCTATCAGGAGGAACAGAAAATATATGTGTCAAGCAAGCCAGCAGAATTTCCCACATGCAGAGTTTGTTTACATTTGCCATTTCATCTTTAAAAAAAATCTAAATGGGAATGTATTTCAAAGTTCAGAGTGGTTTGAAAGTGTTGCGGAATGGTGCATTCATGTGGTAAATAGATGGAGATGGCAGATGGGAATAGATGGGGGGAATTAGTTCCCCAGTTGTAAGTTAACTTGTGAATACAATTCTGCATAAAATCCGACCGAGTCTCAAGTGGCAGATGTTCCCACATGCAAATGAAACCCCCCACAGGGTAAATCACCAGGAACACTGTACTCCATGTTTTACCATAGGGCTCAAGAAACAGGTAACAGTTTATTACCTCCGGCTGGTATTCTGACTGGCTGCTGCCTGGCAGTTTGCGTTCAGAAAGGCTAGAGCTGAGCGCTGCTCTGCACTCAGCTGGATGCTGTTGGAGGATCCCTCACTGGTGAGGAGGTCCCGGATCAACTGAATTTGACGGTCCTGTATTATAGAAATGCAAGCAGAGCACAAATGACACTATTGAAACAAGTAAATTAACAAACTTTTTATTTGTATTCTTATTCGTCACATACACACCGCACAATGTAGTGAGATTCAATTACTGCATTTAACCCATCCTAAGGATTAGGAGCAGTGGACAGCTATACATACAGCATCCGGGGAGCAATTTAGGATTCAGTGTCTTGCTCATGGACGGACACTTGACATGTGGCCAGAGGAGCCTGGGATTAAACCGACAATTTTGTGGTAGAGGGGCAGCCACTCTACTTATGAGCAACAGCCACACCCACCCCAGAGTGGACTAAAATCAATATACACTACCGGTCAAAAGTTTGGGGTCACTTCGAAATGTCCATTTCACAGAATACCAGCTGAGATCAGTTGCATTGTTTTGCTTTTTTAATCATGGCAGCAGTTTTCAGATTATATTATGTGCATACATAATTTCAAAAGGTTTCCCCAATGTTTTCTCACTTAGCCCTTTAAAATGATATCAGATTAGTAAACAGAATGTGCCTTTGGAACTTTGGATGAATGGTTGCTGATAATGGGCAACGTAGAGATTGTATGAGATGAGCCACTTCTTTCTACAACAGTCGAGAACCCTTTTGCAATTATGTAAGCACACAATGTAATCTGAAAACTGCTGCCCTGATTAAAAAAAACAATGCAACGGATCTCAGCTATTCTGTCTGTAATGGAAATTTCTAAGTGACCACAAACTTTTGACCGGTAGTGTAAATCAATAAACAAGGGTCTGCATTTGATCGAACATACCAACTTCTCACAGTCAGACTCAGCCTTCTGTCTGCGCCGGATCTCCACATCTACTTGGTTGCGAGCATGTTTCAGTTTGACCTCCAAGGCTGCCCTCTCGGTCTCTGCTTTGGTGAGCACCTCTTTGCAAGAGCCCAGATCCTGCTCTGCACTCAGCCATTTGCGACGGCAGTCATCAAAGTTTTGTGCTAGCTGGATAAAGTCTGGGAAAGAGGATGCACATAGTTATGTGGTATGGATCTGTATGTTAACCTAAGGCATATCTTAAAATGATAACGTTAGATAGTAAAGATAAAGACAAGAACCATAAACTACTCACTGGGTTCAATGTTCTCGCTGAGAAGGTCAGCTTGCGTCCTCAGCTTTTCATATAAGCTCTGGAGGCTTAACACAGCACTCTGCATGATGGGCTGTAACTGAAGACCCTTAAAAGAGATATATTAAGTACATTTAATTCATAGGATAACAAAGGTTATAGTTCAATATAGGTTGGGTATGGCTGCTTTTCAATGCAACTAAATTAAGACATGTAGCAAATGTGAGAAAATAGGAATTATCATCAAACGGTTAGCTAGCTAGCTAGCTGCTAGCGTTAACTTTTGTTTAACTAGCTAGCTATATCTCCTATGTTAGCAAATATTAACTAGCAACAGTTACCTACCGTTTCAGTACTGGATAAATGTTGGACAGCAAACCCCCTTTGGTAGTGTTCAACGCAGTGAACGCACTGCTTTTTGCCTTTTTCTTCTATTTATTTTTTTAGCGACCACCTTGTTGTATCTTTATCCACATCCTTCCGCAGCTGAAGCTACAATGAGCGCGTTTCATTTCAAATTTCGCCGCTGGCCAATGAGAAAAGACCACTGCGCTGATGTCAAGGCAGACTTCCGAGTGCGCATTTTTCAAAATAAATCCACCGTAACGGTCGCTCCTCGCAACCAACAACACACAACAAATAGCTCGCATCAGTATCACAAAAAAGGCACAAACAGAAAGAAACGAGTACCAAAAACTATTAATGTTAAATGCCAGTTTAAAATATAATGTTATCAATTAGCTAACAATCAAAGAAACAAACTAGTAGAGAATCAAAAAGCAGGAATCAATGAAAAGAAAAACGTCTGACTTCCGGTCACAACTTTCAAAATAGATTCCATACTACCTAAGTGGCGAAGAAACGGTTGTTTCTTGAAATATGTAAGTGGAAAAATAACGACTATGGAGAGCCTGTAGGCCACTACATAGAGTTTAGTTGACATATTGGTATGCTGTGGCTGGGAGGTAATGCCCTACATCTGTAGCCTCTGAAGGAGCATAAAAAAACTTTGTTTAACACCACGCAGGCCTAGGATATTTGGTCAATCCATCCCTGGCTAAGACCTGACTTTACAAAGTGTTTTTGATTTGACCAAGACATGACTACTGGTATCCTTTTTTGAACAATGTATTCCATAATTGCACACCACTGTGTTCTTCCGTGGGATAATATACTGTATATTATGTTCAAACTTTGAAATCAATTGTTCAAAAGAGGATTATTGGGTCTTCACACCTATATTTGGACATGTGCATAACGTGTGACCTGGAGGTTCTTATTAAGGCACTAAAGGCATTCATAATGATACTGAAGTAGGCTATATTATTGTATTATTAACACACTATGATGGGTTTATAATTATTATACTAATGGATTTAATATACTGTAGCCTGTATCCAACCAGCACCAAAATATACATGCCTACTAGGATAAAATTGGCTGGTATCTTTCACTAAATATTATGTTTATTTATAATTCCTCAATTTTATCACTCAACCTCCTGTCCTGTCATGACTAATTTCTAAACCAAGGCAGATTGGATAAAGGCGAATGAGTGAACGAGAGTCACCCGTGCTGAGAGAGAGAGAGAGAGAGAGAGAGAGAGAGAGAGAGAGAGAGAGAGAGAGCCCAGTGAGGACAAACTTGCAAGAAGCAGAGCATGCAGAAAAAGCTCCGCAAGACAACAGTGCAGCAGCTCGGCGGGTTTTGAAGCTACAGAGGCAGCAGAGCTTGTTGCGGATTACAATGATTGCCACAACTCAACAAAACATGACCACGGAGCTGGTATGTGTGTGTTTTTTAATTTATTGTTCTATCCCCACTTAGTTTTTTTTTTTTTTTTTTAGATTCAGAGCAGAGTGTGTGTGTGAGAAAAAAAGATTGTGTGTGTGTTTGTTGTGTGTGTGTGTGTGTGTGTGTGTGTGTGTGTGTGTGTGTGTGTGTGTGTGTGTGTGTGTGATCTAGCCTATGTCTTTGATGTGCAGTGGGGAATTCCTCATGTATGCCCCCAATAAGACGAGTATCGATTAGTCCTTTAGCCATTTTATCCATTCAGACTTTTCCGTCAATATTCATCTCCTGGACAGCCTGGACTCTGTAGCCTACACTGCGGTGCAGGCATGGTGTGGTAACTCGACGTCCACTCTTATTGTCCTTCTGTCCCATGCAGACTTTTATAGCTTAATATCTGCATCAATAACAATGCTCATTTTTTGAAGTCTAATATTCAGATATACGAATTTATCCCAGCAGACAAATGTCCCCTCACAGTGATAAAGGAGGATCAAACCTATAGCCTTCATTGTATGATTGATTATCCCTCTGCTGTGTAGGTGTATTGTCAATGCACAAATGCTATGAACCAACATCCTCTGTTTTTGGTCACACTATTAATACCCATTAGCATGCTAATGATGATGCATAATGCATTTAGTGAAATATCCTCAATGTAAATGTTAGTTAACTCAGCTCTCCCATTCATGTGTAACATGCACGTCCGCTCCAATGTGACTTACCCTGGTTTATTTGATAGACAGTTCACCTATGTTTATATTTCCCACGCAACTTGTGCAACTTAGTCTACTCATTAATGGTTTAATGTAATATGGTGATAAATGCTTGCATTAGATGAAAAATCACACTTTGATTTCATTTGGATTTACATGACGTATATACTGTATATGCATAACTATGTCATATGCAGTACTTCCTCCTTTGAATCAAACTTTATAATGCTGCATCAGTTGGTCTCTGCAGTGCTGTGAAACAATTGAAAACCTGTCCAAATCAATTTATTCACAGATCTCATCAAACGGTCATCCTTGTTGGGAAAGGGTTTCAATCATGAGATGATGAGTAGGCTACACAGCTGCCCTGGGGGGAGAAAGTGTTTGAGAAACTAGAGCAGTTAACCAATGTCTAATTGGTATGCAATATGAGCACAGTGATGTTTTTTTTTTGTTTTTTTAAATATATATATATATATATATATATATATATTTTTTTTTTCATTTACTTATTTACCACACAGATTATAGTATAAGAATAAATAAGGCAATCCAAAATGAAAAACAAAGTAAAGCCCATGTCCAACCAGAAAGATATATATTGAGGCACAGGAAACAGTCCACATTAAAGGAAGTTACATGCACAGGTAACAAAGCCTAAGTCCATAGATATCATATACATAAAAAAAGAATAGTCAAGGATAAGTTCAAATAGGGCTGCCAGACTTT
This sequence comes from Perca fluviatilis, assembly GCF_010015445.1. Taxonomy (NCBI): domain Eukaryota; kingdom Metazoa; phylum Chordata; class Actinopteri; order Perciformes; family Percidae; genus Perca; species Perca fluviatilis. The sequence goes on from NC_053116.1 coordinate 11,533,804, forward strand.
GTAGAACTGGTACGCTTTGTGATGTATAATATTAGTCAAATATTCAATTCCAATATGACCTTAAACCCTTAACAGAAGGGCCCTTATCATTAATCCACTGTGTCAATATATTTTTTCTCGCAGCAAAAGTAAGAATGTTATATAATCTTTTGCGAGATGTAGTAGAGCATAGTGACATGAAGTGACACACTAAACCTTTAGTTTATTCTTACTCACATGTTGTGATAAAATCTTTGTGAAGCGTCTGTGTAATAATGCTGCAGTATTATTGTCTCCTTGAGAGCGCCATACAAGGCTGTGTGTGTGTGTGTGGGGGGGGGGCTTATAGATAATCCATTATCTGCAAATGTCGCAACATTTCATGCCACAGTCAGTGCTTTATACTGTAAAGCAGTTAATGAGGCAAACCTGGGTTACAGCTTGTCATGTCAGTCTCCGTTGGTTACAAGTTTGAAGGATTTAGGGAATAATGTGGGTTGCCATTTGTGTCATATGTTTGCATGCCATAATATTAGACGTGCCATGATACAGTAGGAGCAAAGAGCATTGCAGAGTCAACGTTAATTGATTTGTGACACCACTCTCTGTCAAATTAGAGAATCACAGCACGATTCCATGCAAGGAAAAAATTGTAATGCTTTGGTTTTGGTTTAGTTAATTCCTAGCAATAAGGAAGAAAATAACAGTGATTTTAATTAGTTTTTAATTAGGCGATATTGTTTTAGCGTTCACCCTCAACACTGATGATGTGACATTATGACACAGTGAATTCTTATAGTGTATAGTGAGCATATTATAGGCATATTATTTGCTGATAGAGTATGTCTGTATAGTCTCATCCTAGTGAAAAATCACATTCACTTTCTCATATTTCACTGTAACACTACATCATGTCACCCACCCGCAGCTCTCCCACATGTGTTTTACTGGTGCTGCTTCTTTCCTAAAGGCAGGAACTCGGTCACTGTGAGTAGCTGGACATGCTGAGGAAAAGCACCTTCATAGCGAAGCCTTTTGTTCAGTCATTTTCTTATGCGTGATGGGGAGCATGAAAAGAATAATACAGTAGGGCAGCCATGCAGCACTAGAGGCTAAAGCGGCAGGTCTTTCATTTCGCAAAAGCTTGTGCTGCATTGCCTTTAGGGCAAAGAAATCTGCCCAGTTAGTCCCATATGTTGTCTATATCTACTGTTTTTTCTTTTTTTAAATAACCACAAAGGGAGAAACGGTGGCGCACATAAATTACTCTGGATGTGAGGAAAGATAGCCCAAGACATGAAGTACTGTATATCTCACTACTACAGCACATTGGTTACCATTTCTTCCAACCATTCTAAAGTTACAGCCTGCCTTAATGATGACCTTCATTTTAAATGTGGCAGTGGGAGACATTGACAAGGTAATGCATAAGTGTGTTACTTGCTCATCTACAGCTGTCCCTTGTGAGCAATTACAGCATATCATTAAAATAAGGAGCATATGTTATACTGAGGGCTGTATGTGTCTGCCAATACATCTCCCCCTTTTTTATGGTGGTGGTTATTTTATTGATGCGTCTGCCAATGTCATGTAAATACTAAACATCTTTGCCCGATGTTAAAGGGGGCTTTAGAGATATACAAATATGCAAATACAGAAGCCTGCACTTCCCTCATTCCTCTGCATGTTATTTATTGAGGGATTCTCCATGCCTCAAAGACACAGAGGATGGAGTTAAGGAGGTCTCCAGAGCCTAATTTAGGAATTCTCCCCACCGCCTGGATTCTGCACAACCTAGTTGTGTTGCACGCTGTGCATATTGAGTAATTGTGTTTAAGTGTGGCTTGCTTTTTTAGTGTGCAAACTCAATCAATACAGTTGGAATTGTTTGATTCTGTGTGCATTGCTCTGAGAAAAAGAAACCAGTATGTGTGCCATTTATTAAACGCTTCCTGTTTGATAAGTGTGATTCTTAAGTTGAAATGATAGAAAGGACAGAATAGGCCTCAGTGTTCTACCTGAAGGTGTCAGTTTACTTTGCACAAAAAAAACAGATCTTCCTGAAAATCTCCTTTATAGCTGTATTCCCGCTATTAATTGTTTCCCTCTGGACCTTGTACAACTGTACACCTTATTGATTCTCTCATTTGGTTGAGTGAAATCCCTTTGCTCCGCTGGCAAACAGAAGAGCTCTCTCTTCTCTAATGCAGTTCTGCATGGTTTGCCAAAAAAAATCCTCTCAAGGGGATTCCTTCAGGAGAGTTATCCGTACGCATAACAACCTTTGGTTTGCAGTCTCGCACCCTTTGGTGTTTGACTGACACGTAGATGCATCTAGAAGCACTCCTGTGGGATCTCACAGTCTGAATGAAATAGATAGTTCACTTAGAAATGTAATACATTTTTGATCTGGCTCAGCAGAAAAACTGAGACATATGTGATTGTCCATCAGGGTGCTGCTAAGTGACATAAGCCCGGCCCGTCCGTCACACAGCCCAGCTCTTCATCTGTTCACCTGTGCCTGCAGTTTGTGCTGCATTAGATTCCCTCGTGCATTGTAATCAGCGACCAGTCGCCACTAGCAGCTTGGCCAATGTTCACTCTGGGGATTCGTCTCAGCGCACCTCATTTGCCAGTGTGACAAAAATATGGGATTCTCCCGGACTGTCGCAACAACGATGAAACCTTAATTGGAAGCATGGTCTAATGTCTGGGCTCAGGGGACTGATAGGAGCTGTGCATCACATTACATATAATAGGAAGCTCTCACGTTGCACACTGTAATTAGACGGAGGACTTGGAAATGAAAACACTGTGTGATGGAATCAGTCAAGTGGAGGAATTTAATTTCAAATGTCCCTATCTACTATGAGATCCTGGAATCACTGTGTAATTATTTATATGTTTTATGATATAACTATGAGACTTAACCATTGCTTTTCATGGATTACAATTGTATGCAACATACAGTATATTTGTTTTGTTGAGAGAGATTCAGTTCTTCTTAATTCTTTTTCAAATTTCAAAACAGTTAAGTCAAACCAAAAGTGCTGAGTGACGATGCACAATGATTCAGTATTGAGTGTATGCTCCCAAAAGCCTTCAGACTGCTGTAGGTTTCTTTATCTGATGGAAGGATAACGGTGGTTCACTGAGAGATTGTGTGCCGAGAGTGCAGGGGAATGAGACAAAACAGAGTGTTAGAAAGGCCAGTAGATACACAGCCTTAGACATCAATCACCGCGCTCTCTCGCCTGCACTGAGAGTTCACTTAAAGGTATCCCTGCAGGTGCAAGTTGTGGTGGTTTTAATTTGAACTGGCTATTATACTGCAGTCAAGGAGATCTATTAAAGATGAGACCTTGGCAGATAGAGCAGACCTTGTGTGTCTTCCATTCATCTTGGGTATAAAGTAAACCTTCGTCTTTACAACAAGAGGTGAAAACATCTGAGACAAATTCTTTTAAAAAGTGTATGGAGGATTTTGAATCTTATATAAATGGCACACAGAGGCTTTTAAGAAAATGGAGAAACTTCTCTGCTTCCAGTTCAACTGCATTGACCTTTTACTCTTCAGTTCCTGCACAATTCACCATTTATCTGAAATGTGTTTTGAAGACATGTTGACTCCAGTTATATAAGGGCATTCTCAGTTTTTACTTTAATAATACACTATGTGCAGCACCTTTACATTAGATGTTCAAGGAAGGCAAAGAAGTGTAGCTATGTCTGTGGAGAGGAAGTGTTAGGTGTGGTGTGGCCAATGCAGATTCAGGGACAGCTGGTGTCACCCAGGGAGCGCGGAGGAGCAGCAATCTGTTGTCCTCCTTCCGCCACCCGCCTCCCTAAGGTCTGGAAGAAGGTGATCAGGATAGGCGAGGCTGTAAGGGTTCAAGCCATAAGGAAGGCTGAATTTTATAGCTGCTCTGTGATTGAACTCTCACACTCCAGCGGCCATGTGGCTCCAGCAGTGCCAGCCACTCATTATGAGGGAGTGGAGTGCAGCTTGGGAACAGCATGCAATTGTGTTTAATTGTAATTGATACTGATGCCGGCTCTTTCCATCAGTTCCCCCTGATCTCATACAGAGGATATACAAGGACTTGAAATAACTTAAAGTTTTGCTCTCTTGGTGTACTGAAGCTTTGTTTATAATGTATTGTATAGTCATACAGTCCCATCTACTTCTCCTTATTTTTATTGCCTCGTTAACAACTTCATTCAGTGCTGTTAAATAAATCCTGATCCACCAAAGCAGATGAAATTCTATAAAAAGCACTGTGTAATTTCAGGCACCACACATTTCATTATAACTTCTTCACCCATCCCCCTCTGCAACCATCAGGTCCATCAGTCTTGTAACAGGTGAAATGAGGCAATGCTAAAGACAAATTATGGGAAATTTGCTGCTGTAATTAAGGTCTGTTTTTTCATATATGCAACAATTTCATGCAGTTCTCATATGGAAAATGAGAGTAATTCAGCGAGGTCTCTGTGATGCTGAAGACTGGTCTCAGTCCCCCCTGAGGCTCGCTGTACTGATGCGCTTGTCGGGGAGAGATTTCTGTGGGAGCGTGGAAATGAAGCAGCACTAATGTCCTCCTCCTCTGCTGTGCTCGCATTTATCACTGTGTTTGTGTGTTCTTTTCATATCAGGACCTGGGCAGTTCAGATGGTCCCCCGCGGAACTGGAAGGGCATAGGAATTGCCATGGTGGTGATCCTGGCTGTTATGTCTCTGGTCATCCTCTCTGTCATCCTCCTCACGCCTGGTAAGAAGAGCTGTCTGGAGGAGTAAAAGCAGCAAAGCAGAGAGGAGTTGTAATGTGGGGAAATGTGAATAGTTTCATATTTAGAGAAAATTACTTTCTGGTGCTTGCTTTTTCCTGGCTCAGAATTAGGCGGGGAGTCTTTTTGAGCAAGCATCAAACACTCAATTTCCTGCATTCTGATATATTTTATGCACCAATTTATGGTGGAAATGTCTTTATTTATGTGAAGGGGAAAAAAAGGACAGTAAAACTGAGATCCCTTAGTGCTAGCTTCAAGTTGACTGCTGGAAGAAACCTCTTTGGGGGGCGCCAAAGAATTCTCTATGCGGGAAAACCCCTGAGTTAGATGATAAGATCGATACCACTTTTACATCAGAGAGTATATGAAGCTATAGCCAGCAGCCGGTTAGTTACATCTTTACATCCTACACTTTCAAATGAACATGTTATATCTTGTTTGTTTTGTTCGTACACAAATCAAAGGGTAAAAAACGACAATTCATAATATTATGGGGGAATATAATCCCTCATGATTAACCAAACAAGATATAATGTGTCGTATATTGAGCTTTTGTGGTGCTAAAAGGCAGATTTTGTTATCTTTGCACAGAGCCATGCTAGCTGTTTCCCTCTGCTTCCAGTATTTATGCTAAGCTAAGCTGACCAGTTGCTGGCTATATAGCCTTATATTCAATGTATACAGAATCAGTATGAAAAGGTTATCTAACTCTCCGCCAGAAAGCGAATAAGCGCATTTCCCAAAATGTCGAATTTTCACTTTAAAGGAAGGCATTGGTAAAGATATTAAAAGGGACATTAAAATGCAAAAGAATGCATCCAAAGCAGAAATATAGGCCAGGCTCCAACATGCTCAGACTTGGCTTTACTGTAAACGTGAATTACCTTTTGATGAACTAATTAACTCTTGTCTCTTTGCCTCTGAAGATGTATCTAAATTGTTACTCCGTTCCCATCTCACTATGGAGGATCTGGAGAGTGAAGAGTTCAAAGTTCATGACCCCTGTGTGGCATGGTTGAACGGTAAGGATCACTGTTCTGTTCTTACTGCTCATGTCAGTTAAAAAACACTTTAATGATCACACCTGAAAGTGAGCCACTGGGTTGTAGACCGAGCAGCAGTCTCTGTCTCTATGGATTTAAATTCACTTTAATAATACAGGACCCTTGTCCCTTAACTGTCTTAACCCTGTCAGAAAACGAAGTGGCTCTCCGCACCAGAGAAGGACACGTCCTGTCCTTCAGCCTCAACAGCAACCTCACCTCGACTCTGGTGGACAACAGCTCTCTGGTGAGTTACAGCGACACAAGAGGACAGATTTTAGTATTGATTGGCTCATATCCACAGACAGCTGGACAAATTGCCAATACAGCTTCTGGATTGAGAGAGAGAGAGAAGCTGTAGAGTCCCACTGTTCCACATCCCACACTTGAGACAAAAAAAGATTTGGCAGAGTGACAGTATCAGCTCATTTCCCCCCAAATCTGGCTGCTCTGTCAGCCCTCAACATGTGCCTTCAAAGAGAATTTTCCAAGTAAGGGCATCATTTTGAGCACCGCCTCGGCGCACCACACTGACAACCTTATATGGGTCATCACTGAAGAGCTTAAAGTAGGGTTGTGTTGTCAGGTTGAGCACAAGTCTCTCTTCTGGGTTGTGATATGCTTTGTTATCTCTGCTGCTGTTGCCAATTCCAGAAAAAAGATATACATTGCTGTATGAATACCAAGTCGCACATGGGGGTTCCCTAAATAAATGAATGGCTGAGAAAATTTTAATTTGTAGCTACATATAGTATCAATCTTTGACATTAGAGTTCATAGTGAGTAAAACATTTTTAGGGAGCACTTTTCAAAACCAGCAGATTTTAAACCAGCTCTGTGTCATCTTTGTGTGGGCAATGTGTGTAAATGAGCGGTATGTGGCTTCCCTTCGTGACGCCAGTGCACTGAGGAGGGGAGCAATGCAGGTCTGCTGAGAATGGCGCCACAGAGGGAAGCCAAACACCGATCATCTGCACACACTGCTCACACTACCATGACACAGAGCTGGATTTAAATCAGCAAAATATCTCTAAAACACTAAAGCGTAACCTGGAGCTTCCATTAACCTGAACTTGTCAAGTTCAGACGCTAATAGTCACACCTATTGCTGATGTGACGCCAGAGGGAGACTTTGAGCAGAACCGGGAGCCTGAGAGGCCGCATGGACCTATATGGGATCAGCTCACTGATATATGGTTAAGCCATAAGCCAAATTGTGTAACGCCCTATTGTAATAAGAAGGATTTTGAATTCAGTCCTAAATTTAAGAGGAAGCCAGTGTTGTGAAGCCAGCGTCGGGGTGATATGAGAAAGCTGCAAAGTTTTAGTTTGTAAAAATGCAGCAGAATTTGTGCACTACTGTAGTAAAAGAAGTGATGACACTAAAGAATGGATGATTTGTTCCAGCTGGTGGAAAGATAAGTAGGGGTGTAGTTTGTTTCTTAATTGAAAATAACAGGACTATAGAACAGACCTAAGCTGTTTCTCAAGGTTCAGCCAACTTTGTGTTATGCCAGGAGGCCTAAGTGCTGATGTAAAATTTTAAATTATGAAGAAGACATGTGACAAGTGCTATACCTAAACACACTTTCTTTACTTTCTTGAGGATGCGTCTAATTTTTCTTTCCTTTTTCCTACAGGACCTGACCACTACTAAATTCCAAGTGTCTGCAGACAAGATGTTTGTCCTCTTGGCGTATAACATTCGACCGGTAAGTTTTCTCTGAATGCCAAGTTGACTCAGAGTTATTCCACAAAGCACCGTCAAGCTTTTTCCCTTCAGAAGACATTCAGGGTCATAACTAATCCACTAATATCAAAGACACGCTGTTACCACTCACACACCAGCAAAACAGCAGTGACATGCATTCTAATCAGCCCCGAAGAAACAACAAGGAGACAAGGAGCGAGAACATGAAGGAGGAGGTTGAGGACTTGTGTGTGTGATGTGTGTGTGTGTGTGTGTGTGTGTGTGTGTGTGTGTGTGTGTGTGTGTGTGTGTGTGTGTGTGTGTGTGTGTGTGTGTGTGTGTGTGTGTGTGTGTGTGTGTGTGTGTGTGCGTGCGTGCGTGCGTGTGTGTGTGTGTGCTGATTCTGCTACTGCAGCATACTTTAGCTCCAAAACGCTGCCCATCATATGACTGGGATAACATATGGGGAGTTGAATATTTATACTGGCTGATGGGGGAAGGTGCAGGGGGTTAGACTGAGTGATCAGAGTGATCAGATCGGGGGGAAGGGGAGATCAAGGAGATGGAGGAGTGAAGTTGGAGCTGCAGTAATGAAATCGCCCTGCTAGTTCGGTGGAGAATTTTAATGAGAAGCTGACAAGAATCACAATGGCAGGTGGTGGTTTCAGATAAGCGCTGGGGTGGGGTGGGAGGGGGACGACACACACACAAAACAGATCTCCTGCTCCCTTTACTTTAACACCACATAGCTCAGGTCCTCAAGCGGTCCGACTCTGTAAATACCCACACACCGTAAATAAATAGCTGAGTCTTTCCTCAAAGGGCAGGCAAGTTGTGTAATGTGCAAGTAATCAGCAATGGAAGAAAACAGAATTAGGAGGGAATGAAAGCCCTCAGCACATTTTCCCCACGTTTTCATTAAAAACCTGAAAACAGATTTTGCTGCTCTCTCGCACTCTCATTCATTCAGTCTCTTCTTTTTCCCTGGGTTCTCTGTAGAGATCTACGTTTGTGGGGGTGGAAATGGGGGAAGAATGTGGGAATGAGCCTGTTGCTGTGTTACAGCATTGGTCACAAACACAGTGCATCCATCCTAACTGCATTATTGAGTGGTTAACATCCGTTTAATCATTTTTTTTAAGATGTCTCTGTAGAGTAAGGGCTCAGATCTTCGTCCAATCTGTGGGTTGAGTTATACCATTAGCATATTGCCTTTGATGTCAGCAGGAATTGTGTACTCTCATCTGTAAGCTCAGTGTGTATTCACACTCTGCAGCTGGGCACGCCACCTGGAATCATTTGTATATTTAGAAATGGATATTGTTTGTATGTTTGTGTGAGTATGGTTGGCATTTTGCACGCATTGGGGCTATTCCTCCATTCTCCCTGTCTTTCTAGCGCCCTCCTTCTCTCTCGCGCTCCATCTTCCTCACTCTCACTCACTTTCTTCTGTCTATCCCTGTGGGGATTTGTGCTGACTGAAGCAGTTTGCGCCAGGCACCAGCTTTGCTGTTCGAAAAGTGAAGCGGCAGAGTGGCGGAGAACGAGTGAGAAAAACAGAGAGAGCAGCGGGGGAAGCCACTTGTGATGGAGGGAGGTGCTGAGAAAAATGGGATATGCACCATTTGCCTATAGATACACTGCCCAGTTGAAATCAATCAGAATGGTTATCAAAGTATGACAGAGATGCAGTAAGAAAGCTACAGTGAAGAGAACTGGATGAGCAGCATGTGGGTAAAGTTAAAAGGCTTCTCTGGATTTTGTATTAGCTCTGGAGGCTTTAGGGAGGGTTTTGTGCCTGGTGGGTGAAAATAAATGGATTTTGATAAGAGGGTATACATAGAAGTGAGTTGGGGATTTGGCCACATAGGAACAAGAGAAAGTAGATTTCCTACAGGAAAATGTCTTTCCTCAAAGCCTGTTTGAATTAAACCGGTTTGTGTGTAAGAGAAGAACACGAGAAAGAGGAAAGCGGAGACCTACACGTTTGTTTAAAGGGGTGATAGAATGATTATATAGGGTATTTCACACTGTTCCTTATGGTCTCCTAATGGGGTATGTAACATTGGTTGGGCTGAAAATGGCCTGGTTGATATTTTACTGGCCCTTATGCATCCCTGTGTTTTGGCCCTATTTGTAACAAGAGCTTTTCTTCCAAATATGGTATGGTCATGAATATTTAGATGAGCTGCGCGCTGATTGGTTGAGCGAATCCCCAATACACATACATTAGAGAAGCGACAGAATCTCATATTCCAGACACTGCAATGTTTCATTACCAAATTCACTTCTGAGACTTTTTTAAGCGAGAAATCAACTATATAAAGCTGAAATATGGGCCGTTTTACAAAAATTGATGGCTAATTGCATATTTGGTAAGACGTGTCGGACTTTAGGAGCTCCACACAGTCTGACGAGAAAGCGGCAGCATGCTGGGCTCCATACCCAGCGCAAAGTCACCCTTTGTGGATACTGCACTACGGGGCTCCGCGGCCAGCTGCCGGCATAACTATGATATATTTACAGTTTGAATTTCGTCATGCCACTTATATAACATCATTCCCCAATGTCTTATAAAGCTAACCGTTGTGTCCGATTTGATTTTAAGGCATTTTTACGGACGCGAGGCGTCTTTGTAGGACCAGCAGCTGCTTGCTATATGTCCCATTCATTACAATGGGGAAATACCGCAGCTAGCTAGCTACACTGTTGCCATAACTAAATTATATTTACAGTTTGAATTTAGATCGCAATTATATAACATCATTCCCCAATGTCTTATAAAGCTAACCGTTGTGTCCGATTTGATTTTAAGGCATTTTTATTGTGCGCGTGGCGTCTTTGTAGGACGAGCAGCTGCTTGCTATATGTCCCATTCATTACAATGGGGAAATACCGCAGCTAGCTAGCTACACTGTTGCCATAACTAAATTATATTTACAGTTTGAATTTTGTTCCCCCAATTATATAACATCATTCCCCAATGTATTATAAAGCTAACCGTTGTGTCCGATTTGATTTTAAGGCATTTTATGAACGTGGTCTTTGTAGGACGAGCAGCTGCTTGCTATATGTCCCATTCATTACAATGGGGAAATACCGCAGCTAGCTAGCTACACTTTTGCCATAACTAAATTATATTTACAGTTTGAATTTCGCCCGTCACTTATACAACATCATTCCCCAATGTCTTATAAAGCTAACCGTGGTGTCGGATTTGATTTTAAGGCATTTTTATGAACGCGCATGTCCTTTGTAGGACGAGCAGCTGCTAGCTATATGTCCCATTCATTACAATGGGGAAATATCGCAGCTTGCTCACTTTCGCATAACTAAAGTATATTTACAGTTTGAATTTCGTCACGGCATGAATATTACAGGTTCCTCAAGGTCTTACAAAGCTTAGCTAACACTTGTCCGATTTCGGATTTCAATTGAATGTATTTTTGTGAATGTCAGAGTTAGGAGGAGGCTAGCTAGCTCTCATTGATGGACTCCATCCCCACTGCGGGCTCTATCAATGAGACTTCGCGGACAAGGCGTTTATTTCCCGATTGTTTGTTTAAATAACTCAACACACATACCCATTATAAGATTAACTGGAACCTGCGGGCTGGCGGTAAAAGATTCGGGCGTAACAAGCTCGGCCACTCACGCGGTCAGGGCGGCTATGTAGCAACCCAGGCAGCACTAACACCGGCACTAAACTCCGACACACAGTCGGAGAAAATTTGCAAATAGCCATCCATTTTCGTTAAGCCGCCCATATTTGAGCTTTATATGGTTGATTTCTCGCGCAAAAAATTTCAGTTAAGTGAATTTTGGTAATGGAATAGCAGAGATCTGCGTGTGGCGTAGCTAGATTCACAACTACCTGATCTCAGGTCAGTTGTGTAGCCTATGTAAATGTTAGGCGTGACCGTTCTCTTAATACACACGGCATGGGCTGACAAAGGTTCCGGTTTTGGGAGGTTGACGTCAACTTCCAGCTTTGTTGGGATTCGCCCGTTTTCAGCGGCAGTTTCAAAATATGAGATTTTCATAGTAAAGGGGTGTCAATGGGATTTTGAGCTTCTATGTATGTCCTATTTACCCACCGAACTGTCGTTATTCAACTATGACAGGGTAAAATCGGTTTTGCATTCTATCACCCCTTTAAAGAGTGATGGCAAGATAGTTTAGAGGATATGGAGTTTTCTGGGATTGATGAGCGGAGGCAAACGGACCAGTACCTGCCAAGACAGTGCAGTTTGGGGACAAATAAGATGCCATCGGAGTCGTGTCTGCACTCTGCAGCATTCGCTGATGGGTGCTGGTATCAAAGGCAGCGCATTGTGGGGCTGCTAAGAAATGCTTGTGAGGCAGGAACAGTGTTGAGAAGGAAGGATGCTATTATCTCTGTATTGTGTGTCTTGCAGTATATCCCAATATCTGTGCTCATGCAAAAGGGTGTTGTAATCTTTATACATTCCCTTTGTCATGTTATCCAACACTATCTTCTAAATGTTTAATCTGTGTTTAATGCCCCCCACACCTGTTTTGGCATCATGGATTGGGCAGGGTGTGGGTAGTAAAGGGGGGGTGAGGAGCAGAGCAATCTGGAGGATTTACGATATGTTACTGGCAGCCACATTAGAATTCACTCTGCCTCTCCAAGACAGATGCTCTCACTCTCTCTGTCTGTTTATCACACACACACACACACACAATAACGTACAGTCTCTGCCACACGCTCCACCATGTTCAATCAAGAGCAGAATCTCTGGGTTCCTTAACAAATCATAAACAGCTGATTGAACGTGGTGCTCACAGCGATGCTGCCCCCCTCGGTCTCGAAGAGTGTTAATCAAGATCGGTCCCGATTGCGTGTCAAATACCTGTCAACTCTGGCTGCGCCTCGGGCCTCTTTGCATCCTTTCCTCCCTTCCTGTCTTTGTTTCTTTCTCTCTATCTCCCCCCTCACCTTTTCCTGTAGAGTTGGACCAACTCACCCCTTCCTCTTCCTGTCCTTGCAGTTATTTTCTGTTGAAACTGTAACAGCTGTTTTCCTGTACACGCCGTTGCCCCCTCATGTTCAGACTTTACACCGCAATCAGATTTCAATTTCATTGAGATAGCATTCGAATTTATTTCCCCTCCTTTATCCCTGCAGCTTTACTCCTGCGTCACTTCGTCCATGCATTTTCTAACAACACATACAATGTGGAGGAGAAATCCAATTCCCCCGCTAAATGTGCTGTATAGAGAATGTGACATTTCATTTCTTTAGGGAGTGTTTATCCATTAGGGTCCAGGCTTTCAGAGGCCAGTGAGCAAACAGCCTGCTTGCAGCCCCTTGCATGAGAAAAAAGGGAAAGAATACAAATCAATATATTACTGAGAATTCATCAGGTAATGCTGTGATCAATTGCAGTTAACACGCACACATGCACACATTCATTGATTCTGGTCGCTTAGTCTTCTTCAGCATGTTCATTTAATTATTCATCGAGCTGCTGATGCTTGTGTCAGGGTTGCGACAGAGTTGCCAGCCACAATAGAATCTCAGTGGGAAGGATATTAGCTGTAATGATGCTATTTAATAAGAAAGTCTGTCTTAGTTTCTGCGCTTTCCCTTCACATGTCATGTCTTTAACGTTGTCTCTTTAAGTCAGTCTTAAGGCTCCCCCGTGATCCAAATTTCTGTTATTTAGATGTGATCGCAATAATGATGTAATATGCATGAAATGGCTGCCAGCGGTTTAATGACTCAAATACATTAAGTGTAAAAGCTGTGATCAGCTCAGTAACAATCAAAGCAATGTTAAAATACTGCCTTGAAAATGACCACACATACACATACTTTGCTACTACTTCTTTTTTTAGGTAAAATGGTAACATGGAATAGTTAATAAACTATTATTAATAAACATAATTTCATTGAACATTTCATTATCAATTTATGTAGCATAATGCTGCTCTAATCTACTTGATGCGGTGCTTTGGGGAAATTAGAGAATGTTACCACAGCTTCCTGTTTCTTACCGCTTAATTGTAAGGTTGGCCTCAGCAGTGTCCTTCGTAACCTTTGTTTCATTTGCGTTTCTTTATACATGTGAACGAGCATGTGTGAGCACTGAAATATGTGTGTGTTTTCATCTAAATGCAGCACACCTGTGTGCATGATATCCTCTACCTCTTTCAGGTGTTCTCTCAGTCCTTCACAGCCTCCTATGCTTTCTACAATGTGGCTAATGGGTAGGTGGAATCATGAATGCTAATGCATGGGCTGCACTGGGCATGAGCGTCACCAATGCAAGCAGACCCGCGGATTGAAAAACGTCCCCCAGAGTGTGTCTCATCGAATCTGAGCCTCATGTTTCTGTCAGACATGCATTCATTCATCAGTGTTCTTTCCAGGTTCCATATCCCAACGTAAGGTGTATTCTGTACTTCAGATTTCACTGCCTGAGATTCATATTCAGCATTACTGTATATTAGTGGGGGGGACTCTGCGGAGGATCCCTGGAGCTTCTGAGGAATGGATCTGAAAAGGATTTCAGGAGGACCTGCAGAATTGATCATTGCCTGAGTATGCCTTGGAGGAAAATGTGTGCCTGTCCTTAGGAAGAAAATAAGTGCAGCTAGGAATATGGATAAAGAAATGTTGCACTCTTGCATGACCCAACTCCATTCTCTGTTTTGTTTCCCCCCTCTCTGCATCTTGCTCTTTTTTGTCCTCACAGTACAGTGTCTCTCTCAAGCAAAGCTCAAGGCCAGGGCATGGAGGGACCCCAGAGGGCTCTAAACAGGCCACTCATCCCTGAATGGAGAGGCTTATGTCTGAGTATTTGTGTGTGTTCCAGGGACCTGCTGGAGCTTAACCCTCCGGAGAGAGAGAAAGCAGCGCTACAATATGCTTCCTGGGGGCCTCAGGGGAGCCAGCTGGTAAGCCAGACTCATTATCTTGATCAATAGGTTGCTGTGTCTACTGAATCAGCCACACCCGTCAATACAATAAGGACATTTTCCTCAACCTTTACAATCCATAATAAAAAAAAAAACATTTGACATCATTTTCATAATGATAACATCAATGGTATCATGTCTTTGTCATTATGAGATGAACTCCATCTTAGAGGTTATTGCAGAGACTGTGTTGCTGTAATGGCGTTGTTTCACCCTCATAATATAATTTGTTTACCTTCACTGTAATGTAATTGGCTTTCGCTGCAATGTCGGCGCTCGTCTGCAGCATATTAACTGGCAAGTAAATATGCATTGGCTCTCAATTGTGTGTGCGTGTGTGCTGGCCGATGATTTATTCACTCTTGGACGGCATCGGGGCTCATTTTAGGCAGCCAGCGATGAAGCTTCCAACCGTACAGTCTTTGATAATGGACTGGCACTGTGTGCCTGTCAGGCCTATATGTTTGAAGGAGATATCTACTACAAGTCGAGTGTGACCAGCAAAGCCCTGCGTCTCACAACCACCAACCTGGAGCAGAATGTGGTGAACGGGCTGTCTGACTGGACTTATGAAGGTAGGACGTATTCCAGCTCTTTAGACCATAGAGTGGAAAATCTGCAAGCTGACCACAATAATCGTGAACAGCAGGTTTATGCTTTGAGTTTGATATAACAACGCACACTGTCTTTTAAAACAGAGGAAGTGCTCTTGACATATGTTGCCCACTGGTGGTCTATGGACGGGGCCCGGCTGGCGTACCTCACCATAAACAACTCTGCCACACCTGTGATGGAAATACCTCACTTCTTAGGGGGTCTCTACCCCTCCAATGTGCTCTTCCCCTACCCAAAGGTAAAAATGGATTGAAACAAGACTAAAGTCTACAGCCACACTGTACGGCTCTGTGAGACTGTAGTTTACATTCTGCTGTTTAGAATGTGTAATGTTTTCTATGGTGACTTTATTAGTTTAGCATGTTAACATCCCAAATTTGCTAAGTAACACTAAACATAATGGGAATGTCGTTTGTAGTTTTGCAGGTATTTGCAGGTAGAAATTTGAATTCTGACCTGATGATGGCACAGGATGAAAAACGAAGGGATCACCAAAGTTCTTATAATTCATCCTGAGGGGAACATGAATGTAGGTGCCAAATGTCATGGCATTACATCCAATAGTGGTAGAGACATTTCACTTAAACCTACAAGTCAACCTCATTGTGGAAAAGTCAGGGGACCCGCTTTGCCAGACCTTCCTCCACCGAGGCGCTGCGGAGGATGGTCTGGCGAGTCCACACAGCATTCTGGGATGGGAGTAAATTCGCATTTCTTTAAACCAATCTCAATCGTCTTGGACAGAGCTAAGCACCATACGGAGCAACGGCGCCTCTGCAAAATAGCCTCGTGAAGGAACTTGTTTTGGTGAAACGTGTACATTGTAGTCGTGCAACAGAAAACTCAGATTGGACAGATAGTCTAGCTAGCTGTCTGGATTTACACTGCAGAGATCTGAGGAGCAGTTAACCATAGTCCTCAGAAATCCACCAGAGTTTAAAATGCCAACACAAAGAAAGCACCAGGCAACGGATATCTGGCCTAAATGAGTGAAATCCGGCGGAATTTCCATCGGCAACGTAGCAGTCCCAGAAGTGAAAAGTGGAGGATATAGACTAGGGCACATGTGTCAAACTCAAGGCCCGCGGGCCAAATCTGGCCCCTTGCAGATTTAGATCTGGCCCGTATATCAATTTGGGTTCACAATAGATTTGGGCCCTCCTAGTTGTGCGCCAAACCAAGAACACAGGAAAGTGTTTTTTAAACTGCAATTACCTGACATTCAAAGCAGAATATGGCAGATTTGCCCACTCTAAGACTCAGAAATTCCCCCAGAAGGAACTCTTTTGATGACTTTTGTAGGGTTTCATGTCAACAAAAATGCGACAAAAAGCGTACAAAAATGTTGGTAAAAGCAACAAATTTACCAAAAGGTGGCAAATGTCTGACAGAGCCACAAAAACGTCGGCAAAAACAACACAAATTAGGAAAAAAGCTATCAAAATGTTAAAAAAAGTGACATGCAGTAATAAAAGCACGTCAATAAACTCTACATGTCCGGCGTTTGGTGTGATTCTCTTTTTCCAGTGTGGCCCTCTGGGAAAATGAGTTTGACACCCCTGGACTAGGCGATCATCAACGTCAATAGGATTCATCCTCTGGGCATCTTGTGCCAGTCCATCCAGTAGATGATGAGATATTTAGTCTCGCATTGCCAGACCTTACTCCACCGCGCTGTGGGTAAGGTCTGGCCCCTCCACACATACACTCCTGGATAGGAGAAAAATTGCTCTGGGTGGTTTGTATTTCTTTAAACCAACCACAATCGTCTTGGGCAGCGCTAGGCTCTGATCCTATACAAATATAGCTGGATACATGGTTACATGTAATTTGCTCTTACCAGTGGATCGCCGTGTGTATTTTGTCCGTAGGGAATCCTCACCAATTGGTCCCAAAATGTTGCAGTTAGAGAGTAAATTGCTCTAAACGTATTCTTTGTAAATCTTTATAACCATTCCCCGAAAGAACCAAACATGTCTGCCTTGTTAGCACGATCCAAAACTTTTCTTCAAAACTTGCCATTTTTTACATGTAGCTTGCTAGCTTGAAGGTTGTTGTTTCCCAAAATGAACAGTTTTGCAAGGAGAGGAACATCCAGTTGAACATCCGGCGGTGCTACGAGTTATTTAACTCAAAAACTCAAAAACTTTGACATGCTGGTGGAGCTAGGGGTAAAGTTCAGGAGATCACCAAAGTTAATAGAATTCATTTTCAAGGTGCTATGGATATCTACACCAAATTTCATGGCAAATCATCAAACAGTTGTCGAGACTTTACAGTCTAAACCAAAACGGTGGACCGACAGACTGGCATTGCCTGCTGCGTGCCTAAAAAGATTTGCCAAAACATACACTTTAGTTTATTTGATCATGTTTGTCTTTTTGTTGTGTCACAGGCTGGCTCAAGTATCCCATCAGTCAGTCTGTTTGTGGTGAATCTGTACGGTCCAGCTCACACTCTGGAGATGATGCCTCCTGACTCCCTCAGGGCCAGGTACATCTTTGTGAATGTAAAAAAAGAAAAAAAGACTTTAGACACCACCTGTCAGATATTATTACTCATGTCCAAATTCCTCTCCCTTCCGCTGATTCTTCTTTATTCTATCTCTTTGCACCACTTTCCATCGCTTTCCCCGTGTATCATTTTCTGCATCGCCTCTTCAGAGACAGCTACATCTCCATGGTGACTTGGATCAGCAGCACCCGCCTCGCAGTTCGTTGGCTGAACCGTGCCCAGAACCAATCAGTGCTGTGCGTGTGCGAGGCTACCACAGGGGCGTGCTCAGAGGTAGGTCAGTCATCAGTAGTTAGACTTTAGTAATCCACAAACGGCCTCCGCTGCAATATACTGCTTTAATAGAATTTTTGCTTCTTTTATGCTGTGTTGGGAGTTAGGATTGATTTACATAAGCTCTCAAACGTTGACTGGCTGGATTAAAATTTAAGGTCATTTGCTGCATGAGAAGAATTCCCAGTGATGTACTACAGTATTTTTTGGCTTGTTCCCTCTTTGTAAATCCTCACGGATGTCAGTTACACATTGCCAATGTTGTAGGATTTCTATATTTAATAATTAATAAACATAATAAGCTTTATTTAGACAACACTATTAGCATTGTAAATGGTGTAACTAATACACTTCTCCATATTGTGTGATTCTTAACCAACAGAAACACAAAATGGCCATGGACATAATGCAAAACCAACGGCAGGTATGTATTGTTCATGTTTCATAAAGTTCTATTACACCTGTTTATATCACTACTGTCTTTGTATTTGACTCAGTATTTTTCTTCATCAGGACGTGCCATTGTTTTCAGCAGACGGCTCCGTGTTTTATACAATTCTGCCAGCAAAACAGGGCGCTCGTGGAGAGTTTCACCACATCGCCGGTCTTTCAGCCCAGGTCAGTTTTGAGGGCAGTTAACTTTTACTCCCTCAAGTCATCCTTGAATACTTTCTGACAAAATTGGTCGTTACCATTTCAACAGGGGTCACATACTGTAAAACAGTGTGATTGCAGATCTCAGCAGCACAGACCTTTAAAGTCTGGTTGGCATTCAATCTCCTCCTTGTCCTCCTCCTCCTCTCTTATTGTTGAAGCAATTTGTTTGCATTTGTTTTCCCCCTAATTACTCAAACACTCACTTTATCTAGTCATTTCATTCATTAATAATCTCATTTCCTTTTGCCCTTTATAATATGGAAGGAAAACAGTTCAGTTCTTTTCAATTTAGCAATTTATTCATCCCCAGCGGGGCAATTAAAAATGTTTAATGATGCTTTTTTTTTTGTTAAAGAAACATATACATGTACAAACTGGAATGACATTGTGTTTCTTTTTTAAGTGAATTTGACATTAAAAAGGGCATTATGTTTAATAATTGTTGGGTAGTGAAGTCTTACACCTTTGGGCTCAAGCAAACCATTAGTGGCTTTGGATCAAATCCATAATTGTTCCTTCTGTGTCTTGCTAACATTAGTCCCACTGTCACAATAACCAATAATTAAAAAGAGCTGTTCTTGAACTCTCTCTGTAGCCACCAGTGCCTTCAGTTGGTTTAACTTTATGAACCTATTTTGAATCCCCCCTTCCTCTGAAACATCTATTTTTATGTTGGTTTTAATTGTTTTTCTTTTTTTTTTTTTTTTGTAACAACAACCTGCTATCTCTGCCTCCCTTCCTACATTTCTCAGGTATATGGGAGCTGGAAGCTACAACTAAACAGGCGGAATATGTGAGATCCAACATTTGAATCAAACCTTGAAGCGCTCGCTGAAAACTAAAATAAATAAAGCAAAAAAAAAAATAAAATAAAATGATCATCTCTTGTTGTAAGCTGACGTGTCGGCTACTAAAGAGCAAATCCCTTTGTTAGGTCAGACTTCGGGTGAATGGTACACATACAATTGTCTATCTAAAAATAACTAAAAGGGCCAATTTTAAATGTAGCAAATTATTTTGGTTAAAAGGCCAAAGGAAACGGCTTTAACCCTGACTTTGCTTGTGGCAATGCTTTGCCACTGAAGAGGCTAAAGTATTACTTACACTTGAACAGAGAAGATTATCACTTAAATCTGTCTTCATCCTGCTGGGGGCAGAAACTCCTCATGAACCGATTGACTGAGGTGTGAGCATCACAGCGAATCAAGGAAAGTCAATTGTAGATGAAGTTGTTTGCAGAACCAAAGCCCATGGGTTGATACTGCTCGTTGCCTCCACACAAGTCATTCTGTCTTACAGTACTCACATTCATATAGATAGAAATGATGCTTTAATGCACATCAGCTTCACAATTGATTTAATTCCATCACTAATGGTGCTTTACAAATTAAATGGAATTTTATTAACATGCTGAAGTATGTAAATCTGTGTATTCTTGTCATGAATAATAAAAATCTAGAATAATTATGATGAAGTTAAAATACCCAAAGGTGATCTGCAGTTCTTCAGTAGTGTTGAGTAACTTGCTGTGTGTTTTTCTCATCATCAGCTATTTCCTGAGTGCAGAAGAATCCAGACAAAGCAGACACCTTTACAGGTAAACACGCTTCCCTGTGAAAGGACAGATTCTGTACAAAGCTGTAAGACACAATATTGACATTATCCTGAAGATAAAATGCCCTGTGGACTGGTCACTTCTGATTTTCTTATTTGTTATGTAATTTTTGAGAGCTGCTTTTTCATGCAGTCCAACTTTATTCTAAATATGTATAATATCTGTGTTATGGCTAGCTGATATCGGGTGATGACTCAGAAATGATGTAGGGAGACCTCAGAGATGACGACCAGTCCGAAGAGTACAAATCAAGTGCAGCTTTATTTAAACAGTGAACAAACTTTCATGACACTGGGACAACCATGAGCATACAGACACGTCTGCCCAAGGATGAACCACATGTACATCATAGTGAATACCTTTTAAACTCTTTTTGTGCTTACACAGCATGAGACATCTATTTCAGCACACAAGTTTTACTCTTAAACTACACCTTTTATGGCCGATGCTCCTAATAGATTCCCACATTCCTGGCTCCGATTCCTCTGTGTGAAAGTTGTACCCAAACTCATAATAGATTCTACACATTCTTGTGTGTGAAGGTTGTCCCCAGACTAACCTTCTTGTGTAGTACCCTACATACAAGATATAAAATACATTTGAAACATGTAGGCTGAAATATCCAATCTATCACTAGCAAGTAGCCAGGTTTCTGTGGTGCTTTGAGCTAAATGCTAACATCAGCATGCACCAACATGCTCACAATGACAATGCTAATATTCTGATATGTAGCAGTTTTCTTTTTGTATGTAGCAGGTATAATATACAACCTTGAACAAAGTTAGTTTAGCGTGTTAGCATGCTAACATTTGATAATTAGCACTAAACACAAAGTACAGCTGAGGCTGATGGGAATGCCATTAGTTTCACAGGTATTTGCTCAAGGTCACCACAAAGTAATCAACAAATTGAAAATAAATGACCCGATGGTGGCGCTAGATGAAAATGAAATGACAGAGAAAGTTATTACAGTTCATCCTGATGGGGAAATTAATGTCTGAACCAAAACCATTTATGGCAATATATCCAGTAGTTGTCAAGACATTTCACTCAAAACCACAAGGGGCTTCACAAAAGTCATTAAGATTCATTGTCTGGTAACCATGTTCGTAGAAAATGTGTGCCAATCTATCTATTGAGATACTTCCGTGGATTAGTCGTCAGGGTTCATCCTCTGGGAACGATGGATATCTGTACCAAATTCCATGTCAATCCATCAATTAGTTGTTGAGATATTTAAAGGTCCCATGGCATGAAAATTTCACTTTATGAGGTTTTTTAATATTAATATGAGTTCCCCCAGCCTGCCTATGGTTCCCCTAGTGGCTAGAAATGGTGATAGGTGGGTATCCTGCTCTGCCTTTGAGAAAATGAAAGCTCAGATGGGTCGATCTGGAATCTTCTCCTTATGAGGTCATAAGGAGCAAGGTTACCTCCTCTTTCTCTGCTTTGCCCACCCAAAGAATTTGGCCCACCCATGAGAGAGACATCATGGCTTTCAAACAAGCAAAGTGGCAGTTGGTTAAGGCCACACCCCCACTCTCCACCTTGAGCCCCCCCTCTCTCCTCCTCAATAAAGCTCAACAGTCCCGCCCACAGTGGGTTCCGGAAGTAAAAATACATTGCAATTTCTCCATTGACAAATTGGAGTATAAGCCATAAAATCGTAACCGTCGATGATAGACTTAAAACCAGCATGCCGACGTGACTACGCGATTGTATATGCCCATATAGATGCCAAAAATCATGGGGCACCAACCTTGTTTTGAGATAAACGTCTTTTATTCGCCATGTCTTGTATAAGTACTTCATTACCCACAATCCTGAACAATCCCACAATCCCACATTGATGCCTCTGATTGGTGGAACTCATGCTGGTGAGGAGGGGGAGCTGCCTGCTACGATCTGTCACGAGGATTTACACTGCACGAATCACTATCTGTTCCACGCTTCTGCCGTTAGCCTCTGCCGGGAAGCTAACGTTAGTTTAGCTAACAGCTAATTTGGCTAACTGCTAGCTGACAGCTTGTTTCAGTCTAAAATTAACATAAACTCAAACTTCACACTGGGAAAGCAGACTACAGCTGACGTAACAGCCGTTATATATTTTAACGGTTATATTCAGGTTTTATTTTGAGGGTCTTTTAAAGTTATTACATGCTGTCTCAGCTAGTGGTTAGCCGAATTAGCTGTTAGCTAATCTAACGTAGCTTCCTTTATTCAGTGGTGCGCAGTGGTTTATGGGATGAGTAGTTCCTTCGCTCTGAAATGACGATATGTACACAGTCTTGTACCTTTGACTTTTTGGGGATTTTCTGTTTGTTTGTTTTTTTACTCAAAATCATACGTTGTATGCTTATGAGTCACGTACCGTCTGGTTAGCCTAAGGCATGGTCTAAAACTCTTTATATACAGATGTGTCCAGACGTCAATGGGAGAAATGAATGGGAAATTTACTTCCGGAACCCAAGGTCTCTCAGAGGAGGGGCCGGACTGTTGAGCTCTATAGCCACAGACACAGAAATGGCTCATACTAAGGAAAGCTCATTGTGGAACTGGCTCTAGTGGCTGTAATTCTGCACTAAGGCTGAATTTCAGGAAAGAGACTTCAGATACAGTATTAGGGGCCACTAAGGTCTATATAAAAGCATCCAAAGAGCACCATGTCATGGGACCTTTAAATTGGACCAAAGTGGCGGACTAACCAACGTGTCCATCCCTGGAGCCACACTGCCAGCATGGCTAAACAAGAAAATTCAGAAGAGGAAGAGTACACTAATGTGTTGACATGTGAATCTTTATTCTTGTGTGCTGTAGATGCTCGAGGCCATTATGACACATTTATAACAGAAAAAAACACAAAAACCTTCTCAGGGAACGGGGATCCTCTGCGCTGAGACTTATGGTCCCCTCTGTGATGAACACACTTGTCTGTTCCCTCATCAACCTCCTAGGTTTCATATCTTTTTATTAGCTTACATAGCTTTGGGCTCCAGGAGATAGCACAATATCACGCAGGAGGGACAGGGGCTTGTTTAAACTTGGTCTGTGATTCATCCTGTATGAAATTTGTAAGCAACGGAGTGGAGAGGGTCATTTAGAGACTTGACACCGCCTAACAGAGCAATCTGTATAATGGCTTTTATCTCTAGCCTTATTGAACTCCATTTGTTTCTTAAAAGTCAACTGCTGGAACAGTTTGTCTGAAGACACTGACACTTTGCCTTAATACCTTAGCAATTAATTGAACCTCTCCTGGAGCAAATCAAACAGCTTTAGACTGTCTTATTCTTCTAATGTGTGGTCAATAACCCTTTTCTCTTTTTTCCAAGTGTGGACCTGGATGGAGTGTTTCAGCGCCAGTGCATCTCCTGTAACCTCATAGATGGATGTCGCTTCTTTAAAGCTCAATTTAGCCCCAATAAAACCCACTTCACCCTCTACTGTCTAGGTAAATGACATATGAATACACACACGGGCAGGGAATATGCTTTCGAGCTTCACGCTGCAGTCAGTTGGTTTAAAAATATTTCCTTTTGAAAAATCCCCCAGGCCCAGGAATCCCTAAAGTGACAGTTCACAGTACAAAGGACCCCTACAGTGAGTGTTACATGTGCATACATGTTTGACTAATGGTACTGTATAATCACACTCATGCACAGGCACACACACAGGCTTCTTTTCAGTTTCCACGCAATGTCCTGCAGAGGGCAGTACATTAAAGCACACCAGAATGTATAACCACACTGCCCTCTGTCTGTGGCTCTCGGTTAGAGCTGTTAACATGGAGATGATAAGGATTTGGCAATCAGATGGCCTATTGTGTCTGTTTTGATGTTTAGGATTAATAATCTGACACGGTGGTGTTTTATCTCCTGTAGGATACGTCGTCTTGGAGGATAACAGCCCTCTGTCTAAAGCTCTGGAGGACAAGAGGCTCCCTGAGACTCTGTTTAGGACACTCCCAGCAGACAACCATGGTACAACAAACAAAACCATTGGCTATATTTGACATTGTTTGACATTTAGGAAATTGGCCACACAAATACAAGCATTCACAGATCACCTTGAGAGCCTTCCTCAAGTAGTCAGACTATATTAAGAAGCACCGGCTGCAAGAATTTCAGTCTCGAAGGGACAAATATAGTTAAGTACCAACCAATTTCTCTATTTGGTGATGAGGTAATTAGTGTGAGTCATGCCTGTCCTGAGGGACCAGCCAATTATTCTTTCAGAGTGTGGATATGCATGTTTGTTCATGTTTTGTTCAAATTAAGGAATACATCGTTTTTTTTTATAGATCATTAGTATGTGCTTCAGAGGTTCAGATGTATTTCAGGTAGAGGCTCTAAATGTAGCAGCAATCCTAACATGCCTATTGCCAGTTTACCTTGTTCAACCCGTTTGCTTTCTTTAGATGTACACCTGAAGCTATCTCTACCGCAGGGTTACGAGGCCAACCTGCACCCTCTCCTCATCATTGTGTAAGTGTCTCTGAAGAAGCTAATACTCCTTTAACACCAAGGGCTCAATTTATGTACGCATTTACACATTTGTCTACACATTTGTCTACATATTTACAATTCTCAATACACTTTCAAATCTGAATAAACATTACCAAATTTGATTTGGCGCACACCGATTCTTAATGCACATTTGCAGATTCCTGTACAATTTCACAAATCTCAGTACGCATTTGGAGATTCTTTTACACGTTTACAAATCTGATTACGCACGGATTGAGATATAGTTGCACAACTCTCCACACATTTGCAAATAGTTTTGCTACAATAATGGCCCCATAGAGAAGCCTGCTGTCATAGCTTCCTTCTGGCTGCATTACACTCCCAAAATCATAAAAATGGTGCACAATTTTTAATAGTCTATCCTCTTTTTTTATTTATTTTTGTTTAACCAGGCAAGTCATGGGCGCCAGGATAGCTCAGTCGGTAGAGCGGGCGCCCATATATAGAGGTTCACTCCTCGACGCAGCGGGCCGGGGTTCAACTCCGACCTGCGGCCCTTTGCTGCAGGTCATTCCCCCTTTCTCTCCCCTTTTATGTCTTCAGCTGTCCTGTCAAATAAAGGCCTAAAAATGCCCAAAAATATATTTAAAAAATAAATAAAAACAGGCAAGTCATTAAGAACAAATTCTTATTTACAATGGCAAAAGGCAAAGCCTCTTCGGGGGGGCTATAATATAAGAGAAATGTCAAAAGTTAAAAAGACAGCAGCACACATCCAAACATTTCTAACACATTCATGCATACTTACATACAATCATGACAAAGATTACATGTGACAAGAAACATGACATAAATGACATACAGTCTAGCACACAAGCATCGGGCAATACAACAACAAAGCAAGCGTAGCAAACACAAGCAGTGAGACTAACAAGCGAAGCAAAAAAGCAGCAGCAAAAGAACAAAAACATGCATCGGACAAAAATACAAAACAAACACGCAAAGCAAAAGAGCACCTTGAAGGCATTTATGGTTGAAGAGGGATTTTGTTTGCACGTACAAGAAAAGAACGCATGTTTGTGTAAAGAATGGGAAAAAACAGCCTGAGGGAGAAAAAAACTGCTTACTATTTCACCTCCCCACACCTAGGCATATTGCAGCATAACGGGCTGCAGTTGTTATATTGTCTTTTTGGAAAATTATTAAAATGTCAGATGCAAACCCCCGAATTTTACAGTGAAAAAAGGGGGTTTCAGATGATCCAAAAAGCACTTTGTTTAAAGACTACTTGGGCTTTAAAGGTACCACAAAACAAAACAGGCCCACTCTTAAAAACCTGAGCAATTTTGTACTATTACTTATGGAATCCATGTTATGGAACTATTTTAATTTAAATGAACCCTTCTATACAGTACAGTTAGCTTTTTGTGTCTTAAAGTGATGGTTCGGAGTAATTTCACCCTAGGGTCCTTTGCACCATGATCTCGAGCCAAACACCCCACTAATAATGCCCGAAATGATACCAAACGTCTACAGTAGTACAAATAGGTTATGCACTCATAAAACGATGGATTGTAAAATTTGTAAGTACACCAGAAGTTTAGGTAAATAACACTTGCCTGCTGGCTTCTGCTCTCTGCTGCTGCTGCTGCTGCTGTTACTACCGGGCAGTAAGAGTGCTTAGGGACATCTACAAATTACAACACCGAAAAGAGATGCAACAAAAATATTTATTTATTTAATGATTAAATAAGGTAATGTCTCCAAACTTACCTCAATTATTATTTGTCTCCTGCTAGTTATACTACAGTACTTACTTTAAAAAATAAGTTAAATTAAAAAATATTTTTGTTGCATCTCTTTTCGGTGTTGTAATTTGTAGATGTCCCTAAGCACTCGTCTTACAGCAGCAACAACAACAGCAGAGAGCAGAAGCCAGCAGGCAAGTGTTATTTACATAACCTTCTGGTGTACTTACAAACTTTACAATCCATCGTTTTATGAGAGCATAACCTATATATACTAGTGTAGACCTTTGGTATCATTTCGGGCATTATTAGTGGGGTAATGTTAAGAGACACTTCGGATCCATTAGCCTCTGCGCTAAGCTATTCAGCTGATAACACTACTCTACGCTAACTCTCCCAATGTTAGACCCAGGTGAAAAAAGCTTCTGGGGGGGTGTTTGGCTCGAGGTCATGGTGCAAAGGACCCTAGGGTGAAATTACTCCGAACCATCACTTTAAGAGTCACCTGTTGCGCAACCTATGACCCCCCTAGCCTTTTTTTCCACTCTTCCACACCCACCAACTGACACCTTGCTGACCCTGTCTGTCTGTCGCTCAGGGATGGTGTTCCTGGCTGTCAGTCGGTGACAGAGGAATTTGCTCTCGACTGGCCTCAGGTCCTCTCGGGCACACACAATGTGGCTTTGGCATGGGTGGACGGCAGGAGTGGGGTTGGCCGTGGACAGAAGACCACCACTGTGGATCCACGCAAGCTTGGCTCAGTTAGAGTCAGAGATTATCTGGGAGTTGTCGAGTCAGTGCCGTTATGCAACAACATAGAGCTTTATGATTGACATGTAAAAATGATGCCTCTGAATTGGTTAACTGACAGGATTTCATGATATTTCCGCAGGTTGTTGATGCAACTGCCTTATATTGACGATCGTCGGATGGTCCTCTATGGCAAGGTTACAGCATTTTTTTTTTTTCCAGATTTAGAAACTCAATACTCCTATAGAAGTCAATAAAGCTATTGCATGCTTTGCGTTAATTGTAGCACTTTTCTGTTTCTCCTTCCAGGCATTTGGAGGTTATTTAACTCTCAAGATGTTAGCTGCAACAGATAAACTCTTTCAATGCGCAGCCACTATGGCACCGGTAACTGACTTCAGGCTTTATAGTGAGTTTAAATCATGTCATCAACCATTCAAACATTAAGCTTGTAGAAATTGTGATGGAACAGCGACACAGTTCATGTATTTGAGTAATTGTTATTCCACTTTTGTCAGGTGCTGCATTCTCAGAGAGGTATCTAGGCCTTCCAGCAAAGGAGGAGCACGCTTACTCTGTGAGGCTGTGGATATACACTTAGTTACAGTTTTATTGCCCAAAGCTAATGCAGTTTAACAGTTTCAACAAAAACTGAACATGTAAACTTTCCTGAAGGTGGGATTTATTGCAAGGCTGTTGTGTTAGACTGCATTAGTTAGCTAAGTTAAATTAGCTAAGTGTACGTAATAAAACACTCATATTGTGATGGTATATCTTTTCAGACTACCTCTTTGCTGGAGGAGGTTAACAAGCTGAAAGATGAGAATTTCCTTATTCTACACGGAACTGCAGATGGTAAGATTTTGTTCAATTTCATACTGAGTTTAAGGGTTAATGTTTGCGTTTATTTCTACATCTCTGATTTGTATGTGTTTGGCCAAAGCGAGGGTACACTTCCACCACACCGCTGAGCTCCTGAGCCGACTGGTGAGGGTGGAAGCCAACTACTCACTGCAGCTGTACCCAGACGAGGGCCACATTCTGAGAGAGCCACGCAGCATCCAGCACTTCCAGCGGACAGTGGTGAACTACCTCCAAGGCTGCTTGAAGCACAGCAACCTCCTAGATCCTGAAGAGGATCCCGAGGAAGAAGATGATTGAGCCAAGACCCCCTTTTCCATCCTTGTGGAAGGACCATCTTTGGACTGTGTGCCATTTTATGCATTAACTTGGGTCGGATTACTAGGCACAAGAGCACAGGAGTGGGGACCAAACACATCAGATCACCTCCTACAAATTCTGGAAAAATTGATGTACTGTAAACCATGTTGCACACAATTATTTCTGCTGTTATACTGTATGTTTTGAGGCCCTGCTTTTTTTTTTTTTTTTACAAAAGTCACTCGAGATGTTGTGGACTAGAAGGCATACTGAGTTTGCCAAAAGTTTACAAAGATTTTAAAACGTGCATGTCGTAATGGCTGCATGATGTGGATTAGTTTACATTGTAGTTTCTGTGTTACGCAGACCTAAATCCCACCCATCAACGTTAAAAGTGTGAAATCTTCCAACGGCTGGGTACACATTGGAAGACTTAAAAAAATCCTTATCACAGGACTACAGGATCCCAGAGTTGAGATGGCGCCGCATATGGCGACTCGGTGTGTTTGTGCATGTTGCTTTAATGTGACTTGCACATACGATACCAAGACACATCCCTTGTGTGTGTGTAAACATACTTGGCAATAAAGCTTTTCTGATTCTGATTGTGATTCAGATTTATGCAGATTCCAGTTATACAAAATTAAACAATATGGACGGTTCTAAAACATTAGATTTTAATCCTAAACTCTAAAATAACTAAAGATAAATAAGTCTGCTGACTGACGTGGGCAGACTCCAAGATCTTTAAGATGTCATTGTAAAATCAGAATCATTTTTTGGTCTTTTTACACAGTGTGTTCCCGGCTAAAATAAAGTTAAATGAAGCATATGGATCATTCTAAATGTGCCACATACATTTAGATGACTTTATCCAGTGGTTTTATTTGCATTACTTGCATTATATGATTACGAATGAGTATGCAACTTTACACCACAAGCTCTGATTCTAGGGTGATTGCAAGAACGTCCATGTAGGTCTGTCTATTTACTGTTTGTGTAAGTACAGTATGTTTCTGTTTTGGTACATCTTGGCATTTTGAACATTTCTTGTGTATTATGTTTGGACAAACTGTTGAGCCTTACCTTACAGTCCACACAGTTAGTGGACAGTGGGCTTGAGCATCAAACTATCAACCAAACCGTACTGGTAAACTGCATGCAGTTGGTTTGAAACTGAATGCCCTTGACTCTACACAACCGGCTACTCCTTTTTGCCAACAGTCCTTGACAATAAAGTTTGAACTTCTTGTTTTACAGCAACAATCTAGTTTGTTTCCTTCACTTATCATCTTGGCTGTCTAACATACCCATTTTAAGGGATAATTATGATTATGAAAAAGCAAATTCCTATAATGTGCTAACACTTGGTAAATACTGACTTTGATCTCTGCAAACGTAAAGCAGCATTCTCAGCTATTAGATCATGGCCACTGATATTAGGTTCAATCAGTGTTGGCAGATTCTATAAATGGATGGATTGTGAGAATGCCAAAAATATACAATACAGATATAAATAAAGATGCAACCTAGGAAAAAATAGACATCATATTTTTTTTTCCTTTAGAGATAAAGCTATAACTAAGTTGACCTTATCATACAGACTGTGAAAACAAATTTCCCCAGTGGATAATAAAGACTATCTATCTAGCTAGCTACATTTTAATGTTGCTCATTTATCTTGATACCACATTTTCAGGGGTAAAGTTCAGAGTCTGTTGTATTGGAGCCACAGACAAGATGCCATATAACTGCACCTGTGCAAAAGGAATCCTGTTACTTAAACCTAATAAATAAAGATTAGGGTTAGAACGGGTGCTTTATCAGCTGCAATCAGTATTACAGTAGTTTCGCTTCAACTGAATAGGAAGGTTGAAAGACTTTATGAAGCTCGTTCTTGAACCAACCCTGATCTGTAGCTGTCGTCACAGCCAGAGGGTGGGCCCAGAGCCATCACTCTGGGTGGGCCTATATTCCACAATAGCTCTCTAGCCAATCAAATCCCTATACGCTATCGTGCCTATCCAACCCATCGTCCAATCAACATTGCTGCTACTTGCGGGCCTGAATCCCTCTTCAACCTTCTGCTTTCTGGAGGGGCACCTTCAACCATCTCCGTGGTGCACCGGCAGCGGCTTCTTTAGTTGTAAAGAATAAGTGGAAATAACACTTTTACACAGACACAATGTCGTTTCTGACTGTGAGCAGGTTAGCTCCTAAGCTACTCAATTCAAAGGTAAGATGACTTGAGCCGGCCTCGATGCCAGTTTAGCAGTCAAAGTTGTGGATGCTATTTACTGAGGCTAACGTTAGGTTAGCGGGCTAACAACGTAATGGCAAGCTACGTAACATTAGCTAGCTTAGCCCTGACAACCACATTGTGAAATGCTGTTGACCAAAAGCGTGGCTAATCATTTCTAAAACCGTGTAACGGCTTTTAAGAGTAGCCTTCGTTTCTTGATGTTTTATATAGGGATGCTACACCGATAACGTTTGTGTTTTAACGTTACTGTTTGTGAACTTGTGTCTTCATTGCTCTCTGTGCTGGCCTGTCACCGCCTGTACATGTTTCTTTAACCAGCAACGTTAACGTTAGTGACTAGACCGTGTTAACTTCGCCTGTCCCGTTTCTTTGTTATTAGTAAATAAGTTTTATTGATCAGGTACAGACAAACATCGCTTTTAAACTCAGCTTCAACTTTGTGTTTCTTCACCACACCCGTTGACCTTCAAGATAAGATTTCAGCCAATGATCTAGCATCCTGTCATTTGATTAGTGCCTCAAAATATGTTGTGTGTTATCCAACATTTAGCTACATAACCCTGTAGAAAAAAAGTGAATTCAGACACCTAAAGTATCTAATCTCAATTGGCCGATTTTACCATTTAGCATGTGATTTAAAAAATAAAAATGCTTTAATAGTTAACTATGTCATGATTATATCACCTGGATGCCTAATATGCTTAAACACTTGCAATCAAGGATAAAGTAATTGACTTCCATTCTGATGACTGTAACCTCCAGTGACTGTAATCCAGTGTTTTACTCCACTGACCTCTCCGCCTAGACTGTTGACACTGAATGACCCTCATATCAGTCGCTTTTATTTTGGCACATATCACATCAGCTCCTTCAACTTGCGCATGATTCATCATAAAACAGAATGTGGCCAATAGATTGGCACACTCTGGATCCAGCCAAGTCTCGGCGGAAGGACACCAAAGCCACCTGAGGCCACCCAGCTCACGTCTGACGCCTGCACACTGGCTAGCAGGATGCCCAGCAGAGAAGTCGCAGTCGGTGTTCAATTCCTCCACGCTTGCCTCGGTGCCCCCTCTTATGTAGAGATGGCCTTGCTTGTCCACGTAGTCGGGACCGTAGCCATAGGTTATAGCTAATAGCCATCTGCACCTTTTCCTCTGTGTTTACTCTGATATTCATATTTGAAAACTTTGACTGGCCAGGCTAGCAGAGTCAGCATTTCCCTATCCTGATGAGTGACTCTTAGTCATCAGATGGCTGCAGAGATGGTCCTGCTAGCTTGAGCTCTTCTTCTCCCCCTTTTCCTCTGGGTTTACTCTGTTTATATTGCTGTCCAACGGCAAGCACAACTAATATTATTTAATTCATTAATTAACTAATTAGACAATTCAACATAAATTTTGCGCCGCTGACGGAGAGGCGAATGGAGAGGTCTGTGCCTTCTAAAAATATAACCTGTCGCACTCACCCTTTCTCTCTTATCACTTGTAATCTTTCCTCAGGAGTTTTATTAGTGAACTGTTTTTGTAGTTGCATGCCATTCTTTGATCAAAAAATGTTTTGTCTCTGAACTATGACTGAAAATCAGGTGATTTGCAGTATACACGTGGTGGTCTCTAAGTAATTTCTGGTTTCAGATGATCCAGTTTTTCAGAAAGGGAAAGTTTACTTTAATGTATTTCTAGTTTTGTGATAAGAACTTGAGGTGCCAAAACTTGTTTCTTAAATATGCAGAGTGGAAATTATTTAACAAATGCGCAATACAGCATTTCTCAAAGGTTGTAACAATTGGTTGTTGTTTTTGTTTTTTTAGAATGAATAAAGAGTTTCTTACATATAGCAGGTAAAGAGTCACTAACCAACACAATATGTATACGATGTGTCTGCTATCAACACAGTTTCTTCCTCCAAATTGGATGTTAGGTAAACAAAAGTATGTTTAGATCTGAGTTACATCCTCTGCTTTGGCTTCTATACCCTTCTGTGCAGTGTAGTTTGCTCTAACCTTTCTAGCAGGCAGGACACTGCGAGTGACTGAGTGAAACTGCCGCTCTATATTTAAGACCCTGAGCTGTTACATAATCTCTCTCTCTCTCTCTCAGCTGGTGGTGACGGAAGATCCTTTTTGTTTTTCGGTGAGCCTTGTCGGTCCTTTGTATGCTCACCGGTTGTGTTTATGGGGAGGGGATCCCATTGGGAGCAGAGCCAGCTGTCCTCCCCTCCCCCCCCAGACTCCTCCCTCTCCCATTGATAATTTTGACAAGGTGACAGAGGAGTCCTGTTTCACCACTGAGCTTCCAACAAGATTACCAGCCTCCAAACACTTTCATACCCGGGGCCGGTGTTTTTTTTTAATCTGTTGTACATCCCCTAGTCTTGTTCCAGCAACAGTCCAAGGCTTAAGAACCCAAGCACTATTAGTTCTAGAGAAATGTTTGGTCTCTCAGTGCAATGAGGGATCTTTTTCTTTTCCATCACATCACGCTCATCTTGGCAATACTTACAACCCTTTTTAAAGTGCTTATATTATGCATTTTGGCTTTTTCCCTTTCCTTTATTGTTATATAAATCTTTTTTTGTGTGCATATAATAGGTTTACAAAGTGAAAAAGCCCAAAGCCCACCCCAAAGGGACTTACCATCTCCAACAGAAAACTCTGTTCACAAACTGCTCCAAAAAGCTCTATTGTAGTCCAGCCTTTACTTCCGTGACGAACATGCGTCATTTTGCGTTACTTCGTAACACACGTTATAATGCTCGCCTAGCTGCTAGCGTAGCACACCCTCATACTCTGCTTCTGACTGGTTAGTAGTCCTTACCTAGCTACTGCGCATGTGTAACTCCCAACAAAGATGGAACAGAAGTGAGATGCCTCACTCTGTAGCTAAAACGGAGAGCTCAACACACAGGGTGAAAAGAGGAGCTGCAGCAATGTGCAGTACAACAATTATATGGTGTTTTCTGAAAATTAGACCACATAAACCTATTCTGGTACAACCTCTAAATACAATTATGAACCTGAGAATGACTACGTTTACATGCACATAATATTCCGGTTTTTGCCCTTATTCCGGAAAAGACGATATTCCAACTGAGCTGTTTACATGGTCAAAGAAAGTGAATATTCCACTAATATTCCTGTTTACATGTAGCCGTGCAAAACAAGATTTACCAGTGGCGGCGGACTTGTGACTTGCGAGCACAGCCTCCCTCTTTCATTCCTTTAACCAGCTTCTTGGAAAGGTCGGTGTAGCGATGTGTGCGGATATCCAAAAACCTGTTGATATCCTATCTTTGATAATATTTAAAAGTAGCCGTGTTTCTCCTTATCGGGTCTGCAGCCCTGCAAACTGTTGGCTGGTTGGTTTTGTTTACAGCAACCATATCAACGCACAGTAAGCCGTAAACAGGCGAGAGGCCGTAAACTGCGGTAAAAAACCCAACTGAGACGCATATTCCGAATGCGCTGTATACATGTCAGAAGAATGCCCCTAAATCCCGAATAATACCGGAATATCCCACGTCTTAATCGGAAAATGCTATATTCGGAAAAAGCCCTTTTTCGGAATATCCAATCGGAATATGCTGTTTACATGACCTGTATCAAATTTGAAATATTATCATATTCGGAATAATAGTGGAATATTGGTGTGCATGTAAACGTACTCACTGAGCATAATATGAGGTCTTTAATGAATGCTAAGTTAGGTAGGAAATATTGAAACTCATCTGTATATTTCCAGACTTATCTTAGTCATGCTAAAATGAGATTATGAAAATGATCTATGGACCTTGGTCTCCTTTTTGTTAGTCATGTTACAGTATGTCATTACTAGGTGTGCTGCTCCATTAAAAGCCCCTCCAATTACAATACAAATACAAAGAAACATCTCTTTTTTTTTTTTTTTTTTTTTTGTTTAGTGATTGTTTGACACCTGCAACAAATTAGCATGAATTGCAGAAATCGAGGAACCCACATTAGCACGTGAATCAATCGTACATATTGACGTTGTAGACTGGGGATTGTGTGGCATGTGTGTGTTTATTTTTTCATGCCACACACATTGCTGTTTGATTGAAGTAATAGCTGCGCTATTGTCATCTTGTAAAGCAACGGTTGTGATCGGTGCCTCGATTTGGAAAATTTGGAAATGGGCTCTTGGCCAGACTGACTTGCAGAGCAAATCTCAAATTTGCCGGAAGTTCGTCAGGGTTTTCCCAGGCTAAGAGTTCAGCACTCCCGCACACGGCTTGTATTTGATGAAATTGGAGGAGAAAGTACCCACAAGCAAAATCTGTACAAAAGGAATATGAATGGAGACAAGAGACAAGTTAAACAGTGGATGTGTTTTTAGAGAGGGTGCCCAGAGTAATTGAGACTATGCAGAGGGGAGAAATTAAGTGCTTGTCAATATAAGGAGGAAGGAGTAATAATTTAGACCCTTGATTAATAGGTAGTGTTTACGCCATGCCTCTACTGCAGGGTAAATGGTCCCAGTCCCAGCTCAGCTTAAAATGGTCAGAAACAACCTGCAATTATAATTTGAAGAGCTATAAAATATTTTGGTCTGTAGATGTTTCTTACTACTACTTAAGGATGATTTGATTTAAAGTGTGGCCTGGTTTATTCAGTTCATAGATGTTGTTAACCATCAAATTAAAAATAACTGCAGTTTTCTATGTATGATGTGGTCTGAAACCGCGTGTTTTTGATTGATCAGTTATCACTTGCAAGCTAATAGGAAGTTAGTTATTGTCCAAAATATTTTTAAGTGCCACAATGTTGTCTCAGTTCCTAATGTAAGGAGCTTTAGTTGCCTAAAAATGTTGCTTTGGCCTCTTTCTTTTTTAAGATTATTTTTTGGGCTTTTCTTCCCAAATTTAATTCTTGACAGGACAGCTAGGTGTGAAAGGGGGGAGACACGCAGGAAATTGTCACAGGTCGGATTCGAACCCTGTGCCTCTGCGTCGAGGCATAAATATCTCAGTATATGTGCGCCTGCTCTACCCACTGAGCCCAACGTGGCCACACATGGCCTTTACATTTGTTATTAGGGTTTGTGGTTGTGCTATTAATACTCAAAATCCTATTATTTCTTTTGTGTGTTCAACAGAATGCCACCTACTTCCTTGTGGCTGCCAGAAATGCCAGCGCAACAACAATAGTAAGTACACTCCGTTAACTCCAAAGATTGCTTACTTTTTAAATCTTGAATTTGAACCTGGTTATTATTCTGAAGTGTAAGTGGCATTTGGAAAAGGCACTGATTGTCACTCTGTATTAATAGTACATGTTGACCTTTTGTGGCGCTACATATGTTTACAGTCTGTTGAATTAACCCCAGTTCACCTGGTGGAATGTGCTTAATACTGTTTTTAGACAACACAAATGCTGGTGTAGCATTGCTGTGTGTGTGATATCAATAAATATATATATTTTTTTTTTTTAAATGTAGATATTTTGGCCACTGTATAAGCTACAATGTTTATTTTTTCACTGTTTGACTTCTATTATTCTAAACAAATAGAGAAATATTCTAATAGACCAGTTTTTCCTGAAAAAAAAAAAATGGTTGGGTTGATGTTTTACAGTCTTTTTTTTAGAAAATAAAACCAGACGGACCTTGACTAATTAAACGTTGTGTTTTTACAGAATCTGAAGGATGTTCTGGCAGACCTCATCCCTAAAGAACAGACCAGGATCAAGAACTTTAAACAACAGTATGGCAAAACCAACATAGGACAGATTAATGTTGACATGGTGAGTGACTCCTGAGATGTTGGACACAATAAACAGGAGGGGGGTTACATGTGTCAAGGGATCAGAATGCATTTCATTTAGGAAGGAGCATGTAGGCCATCGACCATGATGTGGATTAGACGTGGCATATTTGCTTCACCTAATCTGTCTAGGCCCGCCCCGCCTTATTTACTGTGTCTGTTTGATCACCTCCATCAGAGGTCACAATATGAAGCTTCCTGCCAACGCAGACATTTTAGCTGAGTCACTGAAATCTCTACTGTACACTGCCGACTCGCATTGCTCCCATATATGTATACACACACACACACACACCAGTGCAATAACCGCGTCATCCTCTCCAGGTTAATCACTCACTACACCTCTGACCTCTGGCTAGTTGCCATGGCGTTTTTAGAAGATTTACTTGAGTCCTGACTTGGATTAGTTTTACTTTCACCAACAAGAAGTAAGCCTTCAGCTGTGGCCCATCCATGTTATGCTAATCTATTTACTATTATATAAATAAAAGGCCCTGAACACCCACACAGGTGTTTTCAGTTATTCTGGCCGATTGGACCTCTTCCCGGAACTGTGTGGGTCTGCATAGGCTGAGTGATTGACATCTTCCTCAGCCTCCGGTTAGCTTTGTTGCACCTGTTAGGGCAGGACAAATAACACATTTATCATTCTTATTGGTAGATGAAACTTGCGACCTAATAAATTCCCACCAAAGCTCCGCCCCTGAGCACAGGTCTAACCAGCCAGAATAATTGGAATCACCTTGTGTGGGTGTTCAGAGGCTTAAATATCCAAGTGCATTTCCTTATTCCAGGGCATAGTTTTAAACACCTAAAGTTAAATAGGATTGAGGTTATTTCTTCCTGTCTTTGTGAAAGACTTTGCATTGTTAATCAAAATTGTCCAATGTTTCATTACCGTTCTTAATTGCAAACGCACAACTGCATATAGTGTTAGCAGCTTTCAATATGTAATGTATCTATTTGCTTGTGTCTTCATTCACAGGTCTATGGAGGTATGAGGGGGATGAAGGGTCTGGTGTATGAGACCTCTGTGTTGGACCCTGATGAGGTCAGTATGCCTCCAAAGTGGCACAAAGTGTTACAGTGGTTTCATAATTTGAACGCCCTCTGCCCCTTGCAGATAAGCCTGCTTTGTAGGCACTTATCTGGATTGCTTTTTTATTAAAGCAGCGAGCTTCCAGTGGCAGAGCAGCATTGTGGTCATATATCTTGTTAACAGGCCACCACGTGTAAAGAGATCCTGGTAGAGCCAGAGCTCACGCTGGCAGCTTGCCAACACATTCTTGATGGTGCATTTCAGGATAACTTGAATATGTATTTTCCCCTCTCTCTCCATTGATACACAGGGCATCCGTTTCCGGGGCTACAGCATTCCAGAGTGTCAGAAGTTGCTGCCTGCAGCTCCCGGAGGTGAGGAGCCGCTGCCCGAGGGCCTCTTCTGGCTGCTGGTCACGGGACAGGTGCCCACCGAGGAGCAGGTGAGCGGTGGAGGAGCTGAAGCGTCAAAGATAATTGTGCAGTAGTGTTATAGTGAGGGAGGGCTGTGCAGCTGTCCATTTTCTCCATCCATCTGTCAGTGCTGGTATCGCAGGCGCTGCTTGTCATATTTTGACAGAATCTCCCCACACTGTTTCAGCATTTTTCTAAATTCAACATTCCTGCAGTATGATAAATGTAGATGAAAAACATGATTACTGTTGCCTTGTTATAATCATGGGAAGGTGGAAGGTCACAAGACGTCTGTCAGCAGAAGTATTGGTTATTACTTACAATCAGTTTTGTATGACTCCAGAAAGCCAACCTATAAACTATATATTGTTTTATAACTGGAGAACAATAAAAATGTCTGTACCCTTTTTTTCTTTTTTTTTTTTAAATAAGCATTTTATTGCTGCCAGCTATCTCCTTGAAGAGTGATAAGAGGATAAGCTGACTGATAAACCCTCTCCTTTTAGCTGACTCAATTTCTTTACCGAAAGAATAGCTTTCACCTCCTATAACCTTTTTGTAATTTGATATTCTGAATTGTAATGCCTCTGCTATTGACTCAAAGAAGTCAGTGAAGGAGAATGA